>NW_026610453.1:0-261227 GCF_029499605.1 Hyla sarda | reverse complement strand
AATTGTGCACACTGTATAAATATATTACAGCAATTGTGCACATTGTATAAATATACGACAGTAATTGTGCACATTGTATAAATGTACTACAGTAATTGTGCACATTGTATAAATATATTACAGTAATTGTGCACATTGTATAAATATACGACAGTAATTGTGCACATTGTATAAATGTACTACAGTAATTGTGCACATTGTATAAATGTACTACAGTAATTGTGCACACTGTATAAATATACTACAGTAATTGTGCACACTGTATAAATATATTACAGTAATTGTGAACACTGTATAAATATACTACAGTAATTGTGCACAGTGTATAAATATACTACAGTAATTGTGCACACTGTATAAATATACTACAGTAATTGTGCACATTGTATAAATATACTACAGTATTTGTGCACATTATATAAATATACTACAGTAATTGTGCACACTGTATAAATATACTACAGTAATTTTGCACACTGTATAAATATACTACAGTAATTGTGCACACTGTATAAATATACTACAGTAATTGTGCACACTATAAATATACTACAGTAATTGTGCACATTGTATAAATATACTACAGTAATTGTGCACATTGTATAAATATACTACAGTCATTGTGCACACTGTATAAATATACTTCAGTAATTGTGCACATTGTATAAATATACTACAGTAAATGTGCACATTTTATAAATATACTACAGTAATTGTGCACATTGTATAAATATACTACAGTAATTGTGCACACTGTATAAATATACTACAGTAATTGTGCACATTGTATAAATATACTACAGTAATTGTGCACACTGTATAAATATACTACAGTAATTGTGCACACTGTATAAATATACTACAGCAATTGTGCACACTGTATAAATATACTACAGTAATTGTGCACATTGTATAAATATACTACAGTAATTGTGCACACTGTATAAATATACTACAGTAATTGTGCACACTGTATAAATATACTACAGCAATTGTGCACACTGTATAAATATATTACAGCAATTGTGCACATTGTATAAATATACGACAGTAATTGTGCACATTGTATAAATGTACTACAGTAATTGTGCACATTGTATAAATATATTACAGTAATTGTGCACATTGTATAAATATACGACAGTAATTGTGCACATTGTATAAATGTACTACAGTAATTGTGCACATTGTATAAATGTACTACAGTAATTGTGCACACTGTATAAATATACTACAGTAATTGTGCACACTGTATAAATATATTACAGTAATTGTGAACACTGTATAAATATACTACAGTAATTGTGCACAGTGTATAAATATACTACAGTAATTGTGCACACTGTATAAATATACTACAGTAATTGTGCACACTGTATAAATATACTACAGCAATTGTGCACACTGTATAAATATACTACAGTAATTGTGCACATTGTATAAATATACTACAGAAATTGTGCACATTGTATAAATATACTACAGTAATTATGCACACTGTAAAAATATACTACAGTAATTGTGCACATTGTATAAATATACTACAGTATTTGTGCACATTATATAAATATACTACAGTAATTGTGCACACTGTATAAATATACTACAGTAATTTTGCACACTGTATAAATATACTACAGTAAATGTGCCCATTGTATAGAAATACTACAGTAATTGTGCACACTGTATAAATATACTACAGTAATTGTGCACACTGTATAAATATACTACAGTAATTGTGCACACTATAAATATACTACAGTAATTGTGCACATTGTATAAATATACTACAGTCATTGTGCACACTGTATAAATATACTTCAGTAATTGTGCACATTGTATAAATATACTACAGTAAATGTGCACATTTTATAAATATACTACAGTAATTGTGCACATTGTATAAATATACTACAGTAATTGTGCACACTGTATAAATATACTACAGTAATTGTGCACATTGTATAAATATACTACAGTAATTGTGCACAGTGTATAAATATACTACAGTAATTGTGCACACTGTATAAATATACTACAGTAATTGTGCACATTGTATAAATATACTACAGTATTTGTGCACATTATATAAATATACTACAGTAATTGTGCACACTGTATAAATATACTACAGTAAATGTGCCCATTGTATAGAAATACTACAGTAATTGTGCACACTGTATAAATATACTACAGTAATTGTGCACACTGTATAAATATACTACAGTAATTGTGCACACTATAAATATACTACAGTAATTGTGCACATTGTATAAATATACTACAGTAATTGTGCACATTGTATAAATATACTACAGTCATTGTGCACACTGTATAAATATACTTCAGTAATTGTGCACATTGTATAAATATACTACAGTAAATGTGCACATTTTATAAATATACTACAGTAATTGTGCACATTGTATAAATATACTACAGTAATTGTGCACACTGTATAAATATACTACAGTAATTGTGCACATTGTATAAATATACTACAGTAATTGTGCACATTGTATAAATATACTACAGTAATTGTGCACATTGTATAAATGTACTACAGTAATTGTGCACATTGTATAAATATACTACAGTAATTGTGTACATTGTATAAATATACTACAGTAATTGTGCACATTGTATAAATATACTTCAGTAATTGTGCACATTGTATAAATATACTACATTCATTGTGCACACTGTATGAATATACTACAGTAATTTTGCACACTGTATAAATATACTACAGTAAATGTGCCCATTGTATAGAAATACTACAGTTATTGTGCACACTGTATAAATATACTACAGTAATTGTGCACAATGTATAAATATACTACAGTAATTGTGAACACTGTATAAATATACTACAGTAATTGTGCACATTGTATAAATATACTACAGTAATTGTGCCCACTGTATAAATATACTACAGTAATTGTGCACATTGTATAAATATACTACTGTATTTGTGCACATTATATAAATATACTACAGTAATTGTGCTCTTTGTATAAATATACTACAGTAATTGTGCACATTGTATAAATATACTACAGTAATTGTGCACATTGTATAAATATACTACAGTAATTGTGCACATTGTATAAATGTACTACAGTAATTGTGCACACTGTATAAATGTACTACAGTAATTGTGCACACTGTATAAATATACTACAGTAATTGTGCACATTGTATAAATATACTACAGTAATTGTGCACACTGTATATATATACTACAGTAATTGTGCACACTGTATAAATATACTACAGTAATTGTGCACATTGTATAAATATACTACAGTAATTGTGCACATCGTATAAATATACTACAGTAATTGTGCACACTGTATAAATATACTACAGTAATTGTGCACACTGTATAAATATACTACAGTAATTGTGCACATTGTATAAATATACTACAGTAATTGTGCACATTGTATAAATATACTACAGTAATTGTGCACATTGTATAAATATACTACAATAATTGTGCACACTATAAATATACTACAGTAATTGTGCACATTGTATAAATACACTACAGTAATTGTGCACACTGTATAAATATACTACAGTAATTGTGCACACTGTATAAATATACTACAGTAATTGTGCACATTGTATAAATATACTACAGTAATTGTGCACACTGTATAAATATACTACAGTAATTGTGCACACTGTATAAATATACTACAGCAATTGTGCACACTGTATAAATATATTACAGCAATTGTGCACATTGTATAAATATACGACAGTAATTGTGCACATTGTATAAATGTACTACAGTAATTGTGCACATTGTATAAATGTACTACAGTAATTCTGCACACTGTATAAATATACTACAATAATTGTGCACACTGTATAAATATATTACAGTAATTGTGAACACTGTATAAATATACTACAGTAATTGTGCACAGTGTATAAATATACTACAGTAATTGTGCACACTGTATAAATATACTACAGTAATTGTGCACATTGTATAAATATACTACAGTAATTGTGCACACTGTATAAATATACTTCAGTAATTGTGCACATTGTATAAATATACTACAGTAATTGTGCACACTGTATAAATATACTACAGTAAATGTGCCCATTGTATAGAAATACTACATTAATTGTGCACATTGTATAAATGTACTACAGTAATTGTGCACATTGTATAAATATACTACAGTAATTGTGCACATTGTATAAATATACTACAGTAATTGTGCACATTGTATAAATGTACTACAGTAATTGTGCACATTGTATGAATATACTACAGTAATTGTGCACACTGTATAAATATACTACAGTAATTGTGCACACTGTATAAATATACTACAGTAATTGTGCACACTGTATAAATATACTACAGTAATTGTGCACACTATAAATATACTACAGTAATTATGCACATTGTATAAATATACTACAGTAATTGTGCACATTGTATAAATATACTACAGTAATTGTGCACACTGTATAAATATACTTCAGTAATTGTGCACAGTGTATAAATATACTACAGTAATTGTGCACATTGTATAAATATACTACATTCATTGTGCACACTGTATGAATATACTACAGTAATTTTGCACACTGTATAAATATACTACAGTAAATGTGCCCATTGTATAGAAATACTACAGTTATTGTGCACACTGTATAAATATACTACAGTAATTGTGCACAATGTATAAATATACTACAGTAATTGTGAACACTGTATAAATATACTACAGTAATTGTGCACATTGTATAAATATACTACAGTAATTGTGCCCACTGTATAAATATACTACAGTAATTGTGCACATTGTATAAATATACTACTGTATTTGTGCACATTATATAAATATACTACAGTAATTGTGCTCTTTGTATAAATATACTACAGTAATTGTGCACATTGTATAAATATACTACAGTAATTGTGCACATTGTATAAATATACTACAGTAATTGTGCACATTGTATAAATGTACTACAGTAATTGTGCACACTGTATAAATGTACTACAGTAATTGTGCACACTGTATAAATATACTACAGTAATTGTGCACATTGTATAAATATACTACAGTAATTGTGCACACTGTATAAATATACTACAGTAATTGTGCACACTGTATAAATATACTACAGTAATTGTGCACATTGTATAAATATACTACAGTAATTGTGCACATCGTATAAATATACTACAGTAATTGTGCACACTGTATAAATATACTACAGTAATTGTGCACACTGTATAAATATACTACAGTAATTGTGCACATTGTATAAATATACTACAGTAATTGTGCACATTGTATAAATATACTACAGTAATTGTGCACATTGTATAAATATACTACAATAATTGTGCACACTATAAATATACTACAGTAATTGTGCACATTGTATAAATACACTACAGTAATTGTGCACACTGTATAAATATACTACAGTAATTGTGCACACTGTATAAATATACTACAGTAATTGTGCACATTGTATAAATATACTACAGTAATTGTGCACACTGTATAAATATACTACAGTAATTGTGCACACTGTATAAATATACTACAGCAATTGTGCACACTGTATAAATATATTACAGCAATTGTGCACATTGTATAAATATACGACAGTAATTGTGCACATTGTATAAATGTACTACAGTAATTGTGCACATTGTATAAATATATTACAGTAATTGTGCACATTGTATAAATATACGACAGTAATTGTGCACATTGTATAAATGTACTACAGTAATTGTGCACATTGTATAAATGTACTACAGTAATTGTGCACACTGTATAAATATACTACAGTAATTGTGCACACTGTATAAATATATTACAGTAATTGTGAACAGTGTATAAATATACTACAGTAATTGTGCACAGTGTATAAATATACTACAGTAATTGTGCACACTGTATAAATATACTACAGTAATTGTGCACATTGTATAAATATACTACAGTATTTGTGCACATTATATAAATATACTACAGTAATTGTGCACACTGTATAAATATACTACAGTAATTTTGCACACTGTATAAATATACTACAGTAAATGTGCCCATTGTATAGAAATACTACAGTAATTGTGCACACTGTATAAATATACTACAGTAATTGTGCACACTGTATAAATATACTACAGTAATTGTGCACACTATAAATATACTACAGTAATTGTGCACATTGTATAAATATACTACAGTAATTGTGCACATTGTATAAATATACTACAGTCATTGTGCACACTGTATAAATATACTTCAGTAATTGTGCACATTGTATAAATATACTACAGTAAATGTGCACATTTTATAAATATACTACAGTAATTGTGCACATTGTATAAATATACTACAGTAATTGTGCACACTGTATAAATATACTACAGTAATTGTGCACATTGTATAAATATACTACAGTAATTGTGCACAGTGTATAAATATACTACAGTAATTGTGCACACTGTATAAATATACTACAGCAATTGTGCACACTGTATAAATATATTACAGCAATTGTGCACATTGTATAAATATACGACAGTAATTGTGCACATTGTATAAATGTACTACAGTAATTGTGCACATTGTATAAATATATTACAGTAATTGTGCACATTGTATAAATATACGACAGTAATTGTGCACATTGTATAAATGTACTACAGTAATTGTGCACATTGTATAAATGTACTACAGTAATTGTGCACACTGTATAAATATACTACAGTAATTGTGCACACTGTATAAATATATTACAGTAATTGTGAACACTGTATAAATATACTACAGTAATTGTGCACAGTGTATAAATATACTACAGTAATTGTGCACACTGTATAAATATACTACAGTAATTGTGCACATTGTATAAATATACTACAGTAATTGTGCACAGTGTATAAATATACTACAGTAATTGTGCACACTGTATAAATATACTACAGTAATTGTGCACATTGTATAAATATACTACAGTATTTGTGCACATTATATAAATATACTACAGTAATTGTGCACACTGTATAAATATACTACAGTAATTTTGCACACTGTATAAATATACTACAGTAAATGTGCCCATTGTATAGAAATACTACAGTAATTGTGCACACTGTATAAATATACTACAGTAATTGTGCACACTGTATAAATATACTACAGTAATTGTGCACACTATAAATATACTACAGTAATTGTGCACATTGTATAAATATACTACAGTAATTGTGCACATTGTATAAATATACTACAGTCATTATGCACACTGTATAAATATACTTCAGTAATTGTGCACATTGTATAAATATACTACAGTAAATGTGCACATTTTATAAATATACTACAGTAATTGTGCACATTGTATAAATATACTACAGTAATTGTGCACACTGTATAAATATACTACAGTAATTGTGCACATTGTATAAATATACTACAGTAATTGTGCACATTGTATAAATATACTACAGTAATTGTGCACATTGTATAAATGTACTACAGTAATTGTGCACATTGTATAAATATACTACAGTAATTGTGTACATTGTATAAATATACTACAGTAATTGTGCACATTGTATAAATATACTACAGTAATTGTGCACATTGTATAAATATACTACATTCATTGTGCACACTGTATGAATATACTACAGTAATTTTGCACACTGTATAAATATACTACAGTAAATGTGCCCATTGTATAGAAATACTACAGTTATTGTGCACACTGTATAAATATACTACAGTAATTGTGCACAATGTATAAATATACTACAGTAATTGTGAACACTGTATAAATATACTACAGTAATTGTGCACATTGTATAAATATACTACAGTAATTGTGCCCACTGTATAAATATACTACAGTAATTGTGCACATTGTATAAATATACTACTGTATTTGTGCACATTATATAAATATACTACAGTAATTGTGCTCTTTGTATAAATATACTACAGTAATTGTGCACATTGTATAAATATACTACAGTAATTGTGCACATTGTATAAATATACTACAGTAATTGTGCACATTGTATAAATGTACTACAGTAATTGTGCACACTGTATAAATGTACTACAGTAATTGTGCACACTGTATAAATATACTACAGTAATTGTGCACATTGTATAAATATACTACAGTAATTGTGCACACTGTATAAATATACTACAGTAATTGTGCACACTGTATAAATATACTACAGTAATTGTGCACATTGTATAAATATACTACAGTAATTGTGCACATCGTATAAATATACTACAGTAATTGTGCACACTGTATAAATATACTACAGTAATTGTGCACACTGTATAAATATACTACAGTAATTGTGCACATTGTATAAATATACTACAGTAATTGTGCACATTGTATAAATATACTACAATAATTGTGCACACTATAAATATACTACAGTAATTGTGCACATTGTATAAATACACTACAGTAATTGTGCACACTGTATAAATATACTACAGTAATTGTGCACACTGTATAAATATACTACAGTAATTGTGCACATTGTATAAATATACTACAGTAATTGTGCACACTGTATAAATATACTACAGTAATTGTGCACACTGTATAAATATACTACAGCAATTGTGCACACTGTATAAATATATTACAGCAATTGTGCACATTGTATAAATATACGACAGTAATTGTGCACATTGTATAAATGTACTACAGTAATTGTGCACATTGTATAAATATATTACAGTAATTGTGCACATTGTATAAATATACGACAGTAATTGTGCACATTGTATAAATGTACTACAGTAATTGTGCACATTGTATAAATGTACTACAGTAATTGTGCACACTGTATAAATATACTACAATAATTGTGCACACTGTATAAATATATTACAGTAATTGCGCTCATTGTATAAATATACTACAGTAATTGTGTACACTGTATAAATATACTACAGTAATTGTGCACATTGTAAAAATATACTACAGTAATTGTGCTCATTGTATAAATATACTACAATAATTGTGCACATTGTATAAATATAATACAGTAATTGTGCACATTGTATAAATGTACTACAGTAATCGTGCACATTGTATAAATATACTACAGTAATTGTGCACATTGTATAAATATACTACAGTCATTGTGCACACTGTATAAATATACTTCAGTAATTGTGCACATTGTATAAATATACTACAGTAATTGTGCACACTGTATAAATATACTACAGTAAATGTGCCCATTGTATAGAAATACTACAGTAATTGTTCACATTGTATAAATATACTACAGTAATTGTGCACACTGTATAAATATACTATAGTAATTGTGCACATTGTATAAATATACTACAGTAATTGTGCACACTGTATAAATATACTACAATAAATGTGCACATTTTATAAATATACTACAGTAATTGTGCACATTGTATAAATATACTACAGTAATTGTGCACATTGTATAAATATACTACAGTAATTGTGCACACTGTATGAATATACTAAAGTAATTGTGCACACTGTATAAATATACTACAGTAATTGTGCACATTGTATAAATATACTACAGTAATTGTGCACATTGTATAAATATAGTACAGTAATTGTGCACATTGTAATAATATACTACAGTTATTGAGCACATTGTATAAATATACTACAGTAATTGTGCACATTGTATAAATATACTACAGTAATTGTGCACATTGTATAAATGTACTACAGTAATTGTGCACATTGTATAAATATACTGCAGTAATTGTGTACATTGTATAAATATACTGCAGTAATTGTGCACATTGTATAAATATACTACAGTAATTGTGCACATTGTATAAATATACTACAGTATTTGTGCACATTATATAAATATACTACAGTAATTGTGCACACTGTATAAATATACTACAGTAATTTTGCACACTGTATAAATATACTACAGTAAATGTGCCCATTGTATAGAAATACTACAGTAATTGTGCACACTGTATAAATATACTACAGTAATTGTGCACACTGTATAAATATACTACAGTAATTGTGCACACTGTATAAATATACTACAGTAATTGTGCACACTGTATAAATATACTACAGTAATTGTGCACATTGTATAAATGTACTACAGTAATTGTGCACACTGTATAAATATACTACAGTAATTGTGCACACTGTATAAATATACTACAGTAATTGTGCACACTATAAATATACTACAGTAATTGTACACATTGTATAAATATACTACAGTAATTGCGCTCATTGTATAAATATACTACAGTAATTGTGTACACTGTATAAATATACTACAGTAATTGTGCACATTGTAAAAATATACTACAGTAATTGTGCTGATTGTATAAATATACTACAATAATTGTGCACATTGTATAAATATAATACAGTAATTGTGCACATTGTATAAATGTACTACAGTAATCGTGCACATTGTATAAATATACTACAGTAATTGTGCACATTGTATAAATATACTACAGTCATTGTGCACACTGTATAAATATACTTCAGTAATTGTGCACATTGTATAAATATACTACAGTAATTGTGCACACTGTATAAATATACTACAGTAAATGTGCCCATTGTATAGAAATACTACAGTAATTGTTCACATTGTATAAATATACTACAGTAATTGTGCACACTGTATAAATATACTATAGTAATTGTGCACATTGTATAAATATACTACAGTAATTGTGCACACTGTATAAATATACTACAATAAATGTGCACATTTTATAAATATACTACAGTAATTGTGCACATTGTATAAATATACTACAGTAATTGTGCACATTGTATAAATATACTACAGTAATTGTGCACACTGTATGAATATACTAAAGTAATTGTGCACACTGTATAAATATACTACAGTAATTGTGCACATTGTATAAATATACTACAGTAATTGTGCACATTGTATAAATATAGTACAGTAATTGTGCACATTGTATAAATAGACTACAGTAATTGTGCACATTGTATAAATATACTACAGTAATTGTGCACACTGTATGAATATACTAAAGTAATTGTGCACACTGTATAAATATACTACAGTAATTGTGCACATTGTATAAATATACTACAGTAATTGTGCACATCGTATAAATATATTACAGTAATTGTGCACATTGTAATAATATACTACAGTTATTGAGCACATTGTATAAATATACTACAGTAATTGTGCACACTGTATAAATATACTACAGTAATTGTGCAAATTGTATAAATATATTACAGTAATTGTGCACACTGTATAAATATACTACAGTAATTGTGCTCATTGTATAATTATACTACAGTAATTGTGCACATTGTATAAATGTACTACAGTAATTGTGCACATTGTATAAATGTACTACAGTAATTGTGCACATTGTATAAATGTACTACAGTAATTATGCACACTATAAATATACTACAGTAATTGTGCACATTGTATAAATACACTACAGTAATTGTGCACACTGTATAAATAAACTACAGTAATTGTGCACATTGTATAAATATACTACAATAATTGTGCACACTATAAATATACTACAGTAATTGTACACATTGTATAAATACACTACAGTAATTGTGCACACTGTATAAATATACTACAGTAATTGTGCACACTGTATAAATATACTACAGTAATTGTGCACATTGTATAAATATACTACAGTAATTGTGCACAGTGTATAAATATACTACAGTAATTGTGCACACTGTATAAATATACTACAGCAATTGTGCACACTGTATAAATATATTACAGTAATTGTGCACATTGTATAAATGTACTACAGTAATTGTGCACATTGTATAAATATACTACAGTAATTGTGCACATTGTATAAATATACTACAGTAATTATGCACACTGTAAAAATATACTACAGTAATTGTGCACATTGTATAAATATACTACAGTAATTGTGCACATTGTATAAATATACTACAGTAATTGTGCACATTGTATAAATATACTACAGTAATTGTGCACATTATATAAATATACTACAGTAATTGTGCTCATTGTATAATTATACTACAGTAATTGTGCACATTGTATAAATGTACTACAGTAATTGTGCACATTGTATAATTATACTACAGTAATTGTGCACATTGTATAAATGTACTACAGTAATTGTGCACATTGTATAAATATACTACAGTAATTGTGCACATTGTATAAATGTACTACAGTAATTGTGCACATTGTATAAATATTTTACAGTAATTGTGCACATTGTATAAATATACGACAGTAATTGTGCACATTGTATAAATGTACTACAGTAATTGTGCACATTGTATAAATGTACTACAGTAATTGTGCACACTGTATAAATGTACTACAGTAATTGTGCACACTGTATAAATATATTACAGTAATTGTGAACACTGTATAAATATACTACAGTAATTGTGCACAGTGTATAAATATACTACAGTAATTGTACACACTGTATATATATACTACAGTAATTGTGCACATTGTATAAATATACTACAGTAATTGTGCACACTGTGTAAATATACTACAGTAATTGTGCACATTGTATAAATATACTACAGTAATTGTGCACATTGTATAAATGTACTACAGTAATTGTGCACATTGTATGAATATACTACAGTAATTGTGCACACTGTATAAATATACTACAGTAATTGTGCACATTGTATAAATGTACTACAGTAATTGTGCACACTGTATAAATATACTACAGTAATTGTGCACACTATAAATATACTACAGTAATTGTACACATTGTATAAATATACTACAGTAATTGCGCTCATTGTATAAATATACTACAGTAATTGTGTACACTGTATAAATATACTACAGTAATTGTGCACATTGTAAAAATATACTACAGTAATTGTGCTGATTGTATAAATATACTACAATAATTGTGCACATTGTATAAATATAATACAGTAATTGTGCACATTGTATAAATGTACTACAGTAATCGTGCACATTGTATAAATATACTACAGTAATTGTGCACATTGTATAAATATACTACAGTCATTGTGCACACTGTATAAATATACTTCAGTAATTGTGCACATTGTATAAATATACTACAGTAATTGTGCACACTGTATAAATATACTACAGTAAATGTGCCCATTGTATAGAAATACTACAGTAATTGTTCACATTGTATAAATATACTACAGTAATTGTGCACACTGTATAAATATACTATAGTAATTGTGCACATTGTATAAATATACTACAGTAATTGTGCACACTGTATAAATATACTACAATAAATGTGCACATTTTATAAATATACTACAGTAATTGTGCACATTGTATAAATATACTACAGTAATTGTGCACATTGTATAAATATACTACAGTAATTGTGCACATTGTATAAATATAGTACAGTAATTGTGCACATTGTAATAATATACTACAGTTATTGAGCACATTGTATAAATATACTACAGTAATTGTGCACACTGTATAAATATACTACAGTAATTGTGCAAATTGTATAAATATATTACAGTAATTGTGCACACTGTATAAATATACTACAGTAATTGTGCTCATTGTATAATTATACTACAGTAATTGTGCACATTGTATAAATGTACTACAGTAATTGTGCACATTGTATAAATGTACTACAGTAATTGTGCACATTGTATAAATGTACTACAGTAATTATGCACACTATAAATATACTACAGTAATTGTGCACATTGTATAAATACACTACAGTAATTGTGCACACTGTATAAATAAACTACAGTAATTGTGCACATTGTATAAATATAGTACAATAATTGTGCACACTATAAATATACTACAGTAATTGTACACATTGTATAAATACACTACAGTAATTGTGCACACTGTATAAATATACTACAGTAATTGTGCACACTGTATAAATATACTACAGTAATTGTGCACATTGTATAAATATACTACAGTAATTGTGCACAGTGTATAAATATACTACAGTAATTGTGCACACTGTATAAATATACTACAGCAATTGTGCACACTGTATAAATATATTACAGTAATTGTGCACATTGTATAAATGTACTACAGTAATTGTGCACATTGTATAAATATACTACAGTAATTGTGCACATTGTATAAATATACTACAGTAATTATGCACACTGTAAAAATATACTACAGTAATTGTGCACATTGTATAAATATACTACAGTAATTGTGCACATTGTATAAATATACTACAGTAATTGTGCACATTGTATAAATATACTACAGTAATTGTGCACATTATATAAATATACTACAGTAATTGTGCTCATTGTATAATTATACTACAGTAATTGTGCACATTGTATAAATGTACTACAGTAATTGTGCACATTGTATAATTATACTACAGTAATTGTGCACATTGTATAAATGTACTACAGTAATTGTGCACATTGTATAAATATACTACAGTAATTGTGCACATTGTATAAATGTACTACAGTAATTGTGCACATTGTATAAATATTTTACAGTAATTGTGCACATTGTATAAATATACGACAGTAATTGTGCACATTGTATAAATGTACTACAGTAATTGTGCACATTGTATAAATGTACTACAGTAATTGTGCACACTGTATAAATGTACTACAGTAATTGTGCACACTGTATAAATATATTACAGTAATTGTGAACACTGTATAAATATACTACAGTAATTGTGCACAGTGTATAAATATACTACAGTAATTGTACACACTGTATATATATACTACAGTAATTGTGCACATTGTATAAATATACTACAGTAATTGTGCACACTGTGTAAATATACTACAGTAATTGTGCACATTGTATAAATATACTACAGTAATTGTGCACATTGTATAAATGTACTACAGTAATTGTGCACATTGTATGAATATACTACAGTAATTGTGCACACTGTATAAATATACTACAGTAATTGTGCACACTGTATAAATATACTACAGTAATTGTGCACATTGTATAAATATACTACAGTAATTGTGCACACTGTATAAATATACTTCAGTAATTGTGCACATTGTATAAATATACTACAGTAATTGTTCACACTGTATAAATATACTACAGTAAATGTGCCCATTGTATAGAAATACTACAGTAATTGTTCACATTGTATAAATATACTACAGTAATTGTGCACACTGTATAAATATACTACAGTAATTGTGCACATTGTATAAATATACTACAGTAATTGTGCACACTGTATAAATATACTACAATAAATGTGAACATTTTATAAATATACTACAGTAATTGTGCACATTGTATAAATATACTACAATAAATGTGCACATTTTATAAATATACTACAGTAATTGTGCACATTGTATAAATATACTACATTCATTGTGCACACTGTATAAATATACTACAGTAATTTTGCACACTGTATAAATATACTACAGTAAATGTGCCCATTGTATAAATATACTACAGTAATTGTGCTCACTGTATAAATATACTACAGTAATTGTGCACACTGTATAAATATACTACAGTAATTGTGCACAATGTATAAATATACTACAGTAATTGTGCACATTGTATAAATATACTACAGTAATTGTGCTTACTGTATAAATATACTACAGTAATTGTGCACATTGTATAAATATACTACAGTAATTGTGCACATTGTATAAATATACTACAGTAATTGTGCACACTGTATAAATATACTACAGTAATTGTGCACATTGTATAAATATACTACAGTAATTGTGCACATTGTATAAATATACTAAAGTAATTGTGCACATTGTATAAATGTACTACAGTAATTGTGCACACTGTATAAATATACTAAAGTAATTGTGCACATTGTATAAATATACTACAGTAATTGTGCACACTGTATAAATATATTACAGTAATTGTGAACACTGTATAAATATACTACAGTAATTGTGCACATTGTATAAATATACTACAGTAATTGTGCACATTGTATAAATATACTACAGTAAATGTGAACATTGTATAAATATACTACAGTAATTGTGCACGCTGTATAAATATACTACAGTAATTGTGCACATTGTATAGATATACTACAGTCATTGTACACACTGTATAAATATACTACAGTAATTGTGCCCATTGTATAGAAATACTACAGTAATTGTGCACATTGTATAAATATACTACAGTAATTGTGCACATTGTATAAATATACTACAGTAATTGTGCACACTGTATAAATGTACTACAGTAATTGTGCACATTGTGTAAATATACTACAGTAATTGTGCACACTGTATAAATATATTACAGTAATTGTGCACACTGTATAAATGTACTACAGTAATTGTGCACATTGTATAAATATACTACAGTAAATGTGCCCATTGTATAGAAATACTACAGTAATTGTGCACATTGTATAAATATACTACAGTAATTGTGCACACTGTAT
This sequence comes from Hyla sarda, assembly GCF_029499605.1. Taxonomy (NCBI): domain Eukaryota; kingdom Metazoa; phylum Chordata; class Amphibia; order Anura; family Hylidae; genus Hyla; species Hyla sarda. The sequence goes on along the minus strand of NW_026610453.1, from coordinate 244,686 downwards.
AAATATACTACAGTAAATGTGCCCATTGTATAGAAATACTACAGTAATTGTTCACATTGTATAAATATACTACAGTAATTGTGCACACTGTATAAATATACTACAATAAATGTGCACATTTTATAAATATACTACAGTAATTGTGCCCATTGTATAAATATACTACATTCATTGTGCACACTGTATAAATATACTACAGTCATTGTGCACACTGTATACATATACTACAGTCATTGTGCACACTGTATAAATATACTACAGTAATTGTGCACATTGTGTAAATATACTACAGTAGTTGTGCACACTGTATAAATATACTACAGTAATTGTGCACACTGTATAAATGTACTACAGTAATTGTGCACATTGTATAAATATACTACAGTAAATGTGCCCATTGTATAGAAATACTACAGTAATTGTGCACATTGTATAAATATACTACAGTAATTGTGCACACTGTATAAATATACTACAGTAAATGTGCCCATTGTATAGAAATACTACAGTAATTGTTCACATTGTATAAATATACTACAGTAATTGTGCACACTGTATAAATATACTACAGTAATTGTGCACATTGTATAAATATACTACAGTAATTGTGCACATTGTATAAATATACTACAGTAATTGTGCACACTGTATAAATATACTACAGTAATTGTGCACATTGTATAAATATACTACAGTAATTGTGCACATTGTATAAATATACTAAAGTAATTGTGCACATTGTATAATTATACTACAGTAATTGTGCACACTGTATAAATATATTACAGTAATTGTGAACACTGTATAAATATACTACAGTAATTGTGCACATTGTATAAATATACTACAGTAATTGTGCACATTGTATAAATATACTACAGTAAATGTGAACATTGTATAAATATACTACAGTAATTGTGCACGCTGTATAAATATACTACAGTAATTGTGCACATTGTATAGATATACTACAGTCATTGTACACACTGCATAAATATACTACAGTAATTGTGCACATTGTATAAATATACTACAGTAATTGTGCACATTGTATAGATATACTACAGTAATTGTGCACATCATATAAACATACTACAGTAAATGTGCACATTTTATAAATATACTACAGTAATTGTGCACACTGTATAAATATACTACAGAAATTGTGCACATTGCATAAATGCACTACAGTAATTGTGCACATTGTATAAATGTACTACAGTCATTGTGCTTACTGTATAAATATACTACAGTAATTGTGCACACTTTATAAATATACTACAGTCATTGTGCACACTTTATAAATATACTACAGTCATTGTGCACACTGTATAAATATACTACAGTCATTGTGCACACTGTATAAATATACTACAGTAATTGTGCACATTGTGTAAATATACTACAGTAGTTGTGCACACTGTATAAATATACTACAGTAAATGTGCCCATTGTATAGAAATACTACAGTAATTGTGCACATTGTATAAATATACTACAGTAATTGTGCACATTGTATAAATATACTACAGTAATTGTGCACACTGTATAAATGTACTACAGTAATTGTGCACATTATATAAATATACTACAGTAATTGTGCTCAGTGTATAATTATACTACAGTAATTGTGCACATTGTATAAATGTACTACAGTAATTGTGCACATTGTATAAATATACTACAGTAATTGTGCACATTGTATAAATGTACTACAGTAATTGTGCACACTGTATAAATATACTACAGTAATTGTGCACATTGTATAAATATACTACAGTAATTGTGCACATTATATAAATATACTACAGTAATTGTGTTCATTGTATAATTATACTACAGTAATTGTGCACATTGTATAAATGTACTACAGTAATTGTGCACATTGTATAATTATACTACAGTAATTGTGCACATTGTATAAATGTACTACAGTAATTGTGCACCTTGTATAAATGTACTACAGTAATTGTGCACCTTGTATAAATATACTACAGTAATTGTGCACATTGTATAAATGTACTACAGTAATTGTGCACATTGTATAAATATTTTACAGTAATTGTGCACATTGTATAAATATACGACAGTAATTGTACACATTGTATAAATGTATAACAGTAATTGTGCACATTGTATAAATGTACTACAGTAATTGTGCACACTGTATAAATGTACTACAGTAATTGTGCACAGTGTATAAATATACTACAGTAATTGTGCACACTGTATATATATACTTCAGTAATTGTGCACATTGTATAAATATACTACAGTAATTGTGCACACTGTGTAAATATACTACAGTAATTGTGCACATTGTATAAATATACTACAGTAATTGTCCACATTGTATAAATGTACTACAGTAATTGTGCACATTGTATGAATATACTACAGTAATTGTGCACACTGTATAAATATACTACAGTAATTGTGCACACTGTATAAATATACTACAGTAATTGTGCACATTGTATAAATATACTACAGTAATTGTGCACACTGTATAAATATACTTCAGTAATTGTGCACATTGTATAAATATACTACAGTAATTGTGCACACTGTATAAATATACTACAGTAAATGTGCCCATTGTATAGAAATACTACAGTAATTGTGCACATTGTATAAATGTACTACAGTAATTGTGCACATTGTATAAATATACTACAGTAATTGTGCACATTGTATAAATATACTACAGTCATTGTGCACACTGTATAAATATACTTCAGTGATTGTGCACATTGTATAAATATACTACAGTAATTGTGCACATTTTATAAATATACTACAGTAAATGTGCCCATTGTATAGAAATACTACAGTAATTGTTCACATTGTATAAATATACTACAGTAATTGTGCACACTGTATAAATATACTACAGTAATTGTGCACATTGTATAAATATACTACAGTAATTGTGCACATTGTATAGATATACTACAGTCATTGTACACACTGTATAAATATACTACAGTAATTGTGCACATTGTATAAATATACTACAGTAATTGTGCACATTGTATAGATATACTACAGTAATTGTGCACATCATATAAACATACTACAGTAATTGTACACATTGTATAAATATACTACAGTAATTGTGCACACTGTATAAATATACTACAGTCATTGTACACACTGTATAAATATACTACAGTAAATGTGCACATTTTATAAATATACTACAGTAATTGTGCACACTGTATAAATATACTACAGTAATTGTGCACACTGTATAAATATACTACAGTAATTGTGCACATTGTATAAATATACTACAGTAATTGTGCACATTGTATAAATATACTACAGTAATTGTGCACATTGCATAAATGCACTACAGTAATTGTGCACATTGTATAAATGTACTACAGTCATTGTGCAAACTGTATAAATATACTACAGTAATTGTGCACACTTTATAAATATACTACAGTCATTGTGCACACTTTATAAATATACTACAGTCATTGTGCACACTGTATAAATATACTACAGTCATTGTGCACACTGTATAAATATACTACAGTAATTGTACACATTGTGTAAATATACTACAGTAGTTGTGCACACTGTATAAATATACTACAGTAAATGTGCCCATTGTATAGAAATACTACAGTAATTGTGCACATTGTATAAATATACTACAGTAATTGTGCACATTGTATAAATATACTACAGTAATTGTGCACACTGTATAAATGTACTACAGTAATTGTGCACATTATATAAATATACTACAGTAATTGTGCTCAGTGTATAATTATACTACAGTAATTGTGTACATTGTATAAATGTACTACAGTAATTGTGCACATTGTATAAATATACTACAGTAATTGTGCACATTGTATAAATGTACTACAGTAATTGTGCACACTGTATAAATATACTACAGTAATTGTGCACATTGTATAAATATACTACAGTAATTGTGCACATTATATAAATATACTACAGTAATTGTGCTCATTGTATAATTATACTACAGTAATTGTGCACATTGTATAAATGTACTACAGTAATTGTGCACATTGTATAAATGTACTACAGTAATTGTGCACATTGTATAAATATACTACAGTAATTGTGCACATTGTATAAATGTACTACAGTAATTGTGCACATTGTATAAATATTTTACAGTAATTGTGAACATTGTATAAATATACGGCAGTAATTGTGCACATTGTATAAATGTACTACAGTAATTTTGCACATTGTATAAATATTTTACAGTAATTGTGCACACTGTATAAATATACTACAGTAATTGTGCACATTGTATAAATGTACTACAGTAATTGTGCACACTGTATAAATGTACTACAGTAATTGTGCACACTGTATAAATATATTACAGTAATTGTGAACACTGTATAAATATACTACAGTAATTGTGCACAGTGTATAAATATACTACAGTAATTGTGCACACTGTATATATATACTTCAGTAATTGTGCACATTGTATAAATATACTACAGTAATTGTGCACACTGTGTAAATATACTACAGTAATTGTGCACATTGTATAAATATACTACAGTAATTGTGCACATTGTATAAATGTACTACAGTAATTGTGCACATTGTATGAATATACTACAGTAATTGTGCACACTGTATAAATATACTACAGTAATTGTGCACACTGTATAAATATACTACAGTAATTGTGCACATTGTATAAATATACTACAGTAATTGTGCACACTGTATAAATATACTTCAGTAATTGTGCACATTGTATAAATATACTACAGTAATTGTGCACACTGTATAAATATACTACAGTAAATGTGCCCATTGTATAGAAATACTACAGTAATTGTGCACATTGTATAAATGTACTACAGTAATTGTGCACATTGTATAAATATACTACAGTAATTGTGCACATTGTATAAATATACTACAGTCATTGTGCACACTGTATAAATATACTTCAGTAATTGTGCACATTGTATAAATATACTACAGTAATTGTGCACACTGTATAAATATACTACAGTAAATGTGCCCATTGTATAGAAATACTACAGTAATTGTTCACATTGTATAAATATACTACAGTAATTGTGCACACTGTATAAATATACTACAGTAATTGTGCACATTGTATAAATATACTACAGTAATTGTGCACATTGTATAAATATACTACAATAAATGTGCACATTTTATAAATATACTACAGTAAATGTGCCCATTGTATAAATATACTACAGTAATTGTGCACACTGTATAAATATACTACAGTAATTGTGCACAATGTATAAATATACTACAGTAATTGTGCACAATGTATAAATATACTACAGTAATTGTGCACATTGTATAAATATACTACAGTAATTGTGCTTACTGTATAAATATACTACAGTAATTGTGCACATTGTATAAATATACTACAGTAATTGTGCACATTGTATAAATATACTACAGTAATTGTGCACATTGTATAAATATACTACAGTAATTGTGCACATTGTATAAATATACTAAAGTAATTGTGCACATTGTATAAATGTACTACAGTAATTGTGCACACTGTATAAATATACTAAAGTAATTGTGCACATTGTATAAATATACTACAGTAATTGTGCACACTGTATAAATATACTACAGTAATTGTGCACATTGTATAAATATACTACAGTAATTGTGCACATTGTATAAATATACTACAGTAATTGTGCACATTGTATAAATATACTAAAGTAATTGTGCACATTGTATAAATGTACTACAGTAATTGTGCACACTGTATAAATATACTAAAGTAATTGTGCACATTGTATAAATATACTACAGTAATTGTGCACATTGTATAGATATACTACAGTCATTGTACACACTGTATAAATATACTACAGTAATTGTGCACATTGTATAAATATACTACAGTAATTGTGCACATTGTATAAATATACTACAGTAATTGTGCACATTGTATAGATATACTACAGTAATTGTGCACATCATATAAACATACTACAGTAATTGTGCACATTGTATAAATATACTTCAGTAATTGTGCACACTGTATAAATATACTACAGTCATTGTACACACTGTATAAATATACTACAGTAAATGTGCACATTTTATAAATATACTACAGTAATTGTGCACACTGTATAAATATACTACAGTAATTGTGCACACTGTATAAATATACTACAGTAATTGTGCACATTGTATAAATATACTACAGTAATTGTGCACACTGTATAAATGTACTACAGTAATTGTGCACATTGTGTAAATATACTACAGTAATTGTGCACACTGTATAAATATATTACAGTAATTGTGCACACTGTATAAATGTACTACAGTAATTGTGCACATTGTATAAATATACTACAGTAAATGTGAACATTGTATAAATATACTACAGTTATTGTGCACGCTGTATAAATATACTACAGTAATTGTGCACATTGTATAGATATACTACAGTCATTGTACACACTGTATAAATATACTACAGTAATTGTGCACATTGTAAAAATATACTACAGTAATTGTGCACATTGTATAAATATACTACAGTAATTGTGCACACTGTATATATATACTACAGTAATTGTGCACACTGTATAAATATACTACAGTAATTGTGCACATTGTATAAATATACTACAGTAATTGTGCACATTGTATAAATATACTACAGTAATTGTGCACATTGCATAAATGCACTACAGTAATTGTGCACATTGTATAAATGTACTACAGTCATTGTGCACACTGTATAAATATACTACAGTAATTGTGCACACTTTATAAATATACTACAGTCATTGTGCACACTGTATAAATATACTTCAGTAATTGTGCACATTGTATAAATATACTACAGTAATTGTGCACATTTTATAAATATACTACAGTAAATGTGCCCATTGTATAGAAATACTACAGTAATTGTTCACATTGTATAAATATACTACAGTAATTGTGCACACTGTATAAATATACTACAGTAATTGTGCACATTGTATAAATATACTACAGTAATTGTGCACACTGTATAAATATACTACAGTAATTGTGCACACTGTATAAATATACTACAGTAATTGTGCACAATGTATAAATATACTACAGTAATTGTGCACATTGTAAAAATATACTACAGTAATTGTGCTTACTGTATAAATATACTACAGTAATTGTGCACATTGTATAAATATACTACAGTAATTGTGCACATTGTATAAATATGCTACAGTAATTGTGCACATTGTATAAATATACTACAGTAAATGTGCACATTTTATAAATATACTACAGTAATTGTGCACACTGTATAAATATACTACAGTAATTGTGCTTACTGTATAAATATACTACAGTAATTGTGCACATTGTATAAATATACTACAGTAATTGTGCACATTGTATAAATATACTACAGTAATTGTGCACATTGTATAAATATACTACAGTAAATGTGCACATTTTATAAATATACTACAGTAATTGTGCACACTGTATAAATATACTACAGTAATTGTGCACACTGTATAAATATACTACAGTAATTGTGCACATTGTATAAATATACTACAGTAATTGTGCACATTGTATAAATATACTACAGTAATTGTGCACATTGCATAAATGCACTACAGTAATTGTGCACATTGTATAAATGTACTACAGTCATTGTGCACACTGTATAAATATACTACAGTAATTGTGCACACTTTATAAATATACTACAGTCATTGTGCACACTTTATAAATATACTACAGTCATTGTGCACACTGTATAAATATACTACAGTCATTGTGCACACTGTATAAATATACTACAGTAATTGTACACATTGTGTAAATATACTACAGTAGTTGTGCACACTGTATAAATATACTACAGTAAATGTGCCCATTGTATAGAAATACTACAGTAATTGTGCACATTGTATAAATATACTACAGTAATTGTGCACATTGTATAAATATACTACAGTAATTGTGCACACTGTATAAATGTACTACAGTAATTGTGCACATTATATAAATATACTACAGTAATTGTGCTCAGTGTATAATTATACTACAGTAATTGTGCACATTGTATAAATGTACTACAGTAATTGTGCACATTGTATAAATATACTACAGTAATTGTGCACATTGTATAAATGTACTACAGTAATTGTGCACACTGTATAAATATACTACAGTAATTGTGCACATTATATAAATATACTACAGTAATTGTGCTCATTGTATAATTATACTACAGTAATTGTGCACATTGTATAAATGTACTACAGTAATTGTGCACATTGTATAAATATTTTACAGTAATTGTGCACATTGTATAAATATACGACAGTAATTGTGCACATTGTATAAATGTACTACAGTAATTGTGCACATTGTATAAATGTACTACAGTAATTGTGCACACTGTATAAATGTACTACAGTAATTGTGCACACTGTATAAATATATTACAGTAATTGTGAACACTGTATAAATATACTACAGTAATTGTGCACAGTGTATAAATATACTACAGTAATTGTGCACACTGTATATATATACTTCAGTAATTGTGCACATTGTATAAATATACTACAGTAATTGTGCACACTGTGTAAATATACTACAGTAATTGTGCACATTGTATAAATATACTACAGTAATTGTGCACATTGTATAAATGTACTACAGTAATTGTGCACATTGTATGAATATACTACAGTAATTGTGCACACTGTATAAATATACTACAGTAATTGTGCACACTGTATAAATATACTACAGTAATTGTGCACATTGTATAAATATACTACAGTAATTGTGCACACTGTATAAATATACTTCAGTAATTGTGCACATTGTATAAATATACTACAGTAATTGTGCACACTGTATAAATATACTACAGTAAATGTGCCCATTGTATAGAAATATTACAGTAATTGTGCACATTGTATAAATGTACTACAGTAATTGTGCACATTGTATAAATATACTACAGTAATTGTGCACATTGTATAAATATACTACAGTCATTGTGCACACTGTATAAATATACTTCAGTAATTGTGCACATTGTATAAATATACTACAGTAATTGTGCACACTGTATAAATATACTACAGTAAATGTGCCCATTGTATAGAAATACTACAGTAATTGTTCACATTGTATAAATATACTACAGTAATTGTGCACACTGTATAAAAATACTACAGTAATTGTGCACATTGTATAAATATACTACAGTAATTGTGCACACTGTATAAATATACTACAATAAATGTACACATTTTATAAATATACTACAGTAATTGTGCACATTGTATAAATATACTACAATAAATGTGCACATTTTATAAATATACTACAGTAATTGTGCACATTGTATAAATATACTACATTCATTGTGCACACTGTATAAATATACTACAGTAATTTTGCACACTGTATAAATATACTACAGTAAATGTGCCCATTGTATAAATATACTACAGTAATTGTGCACACTGTATAAATATACTACAGTAATTGTGCACAATGTATAAATATACTACAGTAATTGTGCACAATGTATAAATATACTACAGTAATTGTGCACATTGTATAAATATACTACAGTAATTGTGCTTACTGTATAAATATACTACAGTAATTGTGCACATTGTATAAATATACTACAGTAATTGTGCACATTGTATAAATATACTACAGTAATTGTGCACACTGTATAAATATACTACAGTAATTGTGCACATTGTATAAATATACTACAGTAATTGTGCACATTGTATAAATATACTAAAGTAATTGTGCACATTGTATAAATGTACTACAGTAATTGTGCACACTGTATAAATATACTAAAGTAATTGTGCACATTGTATAAATATACTACAGTAATTGTGCACACTGTATAAATATACTACAGTAATTGTGCACATTGTATAAATATACTACAGTAATTGTGCACATTGTATAAATATACTAAAGTAATTGTGCACATTGTATAAATGTACTACAGTAATTGTGCACACTGTATAAATATACTAAAGTAATTGTGCACATTGTATAAATATACTACAGTAATTGTGCACATTGTATAGATATACTACAGTCATTGTACACACTGTATAAATATACTACAGTAATTGTGCACATTGTATAAATATACTACAGTAATTGTGCACATTGTATAAATATACTACAGTAATTGTGCACATTGTATAGATATACTACAGTAATTGTGCACATCATATAAATATACTACAGTAATTGTGCACATTGTATAGATATACTACAGTCATTGTACACACTGTATAAATATACTACAGTAATTGTGCACATTGTATAAATATACTACAGTAATTGTGCACATTGTATAAATATACTACAGTAATTGTGCACATTGTATAGATATACTACAGTAATTGTGCACATCATATAAACATACTACAGTAATTGTGCACATTGTATAAATATACTTCAGTAATTGTGCACACTGTATAAATATACTACAGTCATTGTACACACTGTATAAATATACTACAGTAAATGTGCACATTTTATAAATATACTACAGTAATTGTGCACACTGTATAAATATACTACAGTAATTGTGCACACTGTATAAATATACTACAGTAATTGTGCACATTGTATAAATATACTACAGTAATTGTGCACATTGTATAAATATACTACAGTAATTGTGCACATTGCATAAATGCACTACAGTAATTGTGCACATTGTATAAATATACTACAGTAATTGTGCACACTGTATAAATATACTACAGTAAATGTGCCCATTGTATAGAAATACTACAGTAATTGTTCACATTGTATAAATATACTACAGTAATTGTGCACACTGTATAAATATACTACAGTAATTGTGCACATTGTATAAATATACAACAGTAATTGTGCACACTGTATAAATATACTACAATAAATGTACACATTTTATAAATATACTACAGTATTGTGCACATTGTATAAATATACTACAATAAATGTGCACATTTTATAAATATACTACAGTAATTGTGCACATTGTATAAATATACTACATTCATTGTGCACACTGTATAAATATACTACAGTAATTTTGCACACTGTATAAATATACTACAGTAAATGTGCCCATTGTATAAATATACTACAGTAATTGTGCACACTGTATAAATATACTACAGTAATTGTGCACAATGTATAAATATACTACAGTAATTGTGCACAATGTATAAATATACTACAGTAATTGTGCACATTGTATAAAATATACTACAGTAATTGTGCTTCTGTATAAATATACTACAGTAATTGTGCACATTGTATAAATATACTACAGTAATTGTGCACATTGTATAAATATACTACAGTAATTGTGCACACTGTATAAATATACTACAGTAATTGTGCACATTGTATAAATATACTACAGTAATTGTGCACATTGTATAAATATACTAAAGTAATTGTGCACATTGTATAAATGTACTACAGTAATTGTGCACACTGTATAAATATACTAAAGTAATTGTGCACATTGTATAAATATACTACAGTAATTGTGCACACTGTATAAATATACTACAGTAAATTGTGCACATTGTATAAATATACTACAGTAATTGTGCACATTGTATAAATATACTAAAGTAATTGTGCACATTGTATAAATATACTACAGTAAATGTGCACATTGTATAAATATACTACAGTAATTGTGCACATTGTATAGATATACTACAGTAATTGTGCACATCATATAAACATACTACAGTAATTGTGCACATTGTATAAATATACTTCAGTAATTGTGCACACTGTATAAATATACTACAGTCATTGTACACACTGTATAAATATACTACAGTAAATGTGCACAGTTTATAAATATACTACAGTAATTGTGCACACTGTATAAATATACTACAGTAATTGTGCACACTGTATAAATATACTACAGTAATTGTGCACATTGTATAAATATACTACAGTAATTGTGCACATTGTATTAAATATACTACAGTAAATGTGAACATTGTATAAATATACTACAGTAATTGTGCACGCTGTATAAATATACTACAGTAATTGTGCACATTGTATAGAATATACTACAGTCATTGTACACACTGTATAAATATACTACAGTAATTGTGCCCATTGTATAGAAATACTACAGTAATTGTGCACATTGTATAAATATACTACAGTAATTGTGCACATTGTATAAATATACTACAGTAATTGTGCACACTGTATAAATGTACTACAGTAATTGTGCACATTGTGTAAAATATACTACAGTAATTGTGCACACTGTATAAATATATTACAGTAATTGTGCACACTGTATAAATGTACTACAGTAATTGTGCACATTGTATAAATATACTACAGTAAATGTGCCCATTGTATAGAAATACTACAGTAATTGTGCACATTGTATAAATATACTACAGTAATTGTGCACACTGTATAAATATACTACAGTAAATGTGCCCATTGTATAGAAATACTACAGTAATTGTTCACATTGTATAAATATACTACAGTAATTGTGCACACTGTATAAATATACTACAATAAATGTGCACATTTTATAAATATACTACAGTAATTGTGCCCATTGTATAAATATACTACATTCATTGTGCACACTGTATAAATATACTACAGTCATTGTGCACACTGTATACATATACTAACAGTCATTGTGCACACTGTATAAATATACTACAGTAATTGTGCACATTGTGTAAATATACTACAGTAGTTGTGCACACTGTATAAATATACTACAGTAATTGTGCACACTGTATAAATTTACTACAGTAATTGTGCACATTGTATAAATATACTACAGTAAATGTGCCCATTGTATAGAAATACTACAGTAATTGTGCACATTGTATAAATATACTACAGTAATTGTGCACACTGTATAAATATACTACAGTAAATGTGCCCATTGTATAGAAATACTACAGTAATTGTTCACATTGTATAAATATACTACAGTAATTGTGCACACTGTATAAATATACTACAGTAATTGTGCACATTGTATAAATATACTACAGTAATTGTGCACATTGTATAAATATACTACAGTAATTGTGCACACTGTATAAATATACTACAGTAATTGTGCACATTGTATAAATATACTACAGTAATTGTGCACATTGTATAAATATACTAAAGTAATTGTGCACATTGTATAATTATACTACAGTAAATGTGCACACTGTATAAATATATTACAGTAATTGTGAACACTGTATAAATATACTACAGTAAATGTGAACATTGTATAAATATACTACAGTAATTGTGCACGCTGTATAAATATACTACAGTAATTGTGCACATTGTATAGATATACTACAGTCATTGTACACACTGCATAAATATACTACAGTAATTGTGCACATTGTATAAATATACTACAGTAATTGTGCACATTGTATAGATATACTACAGTAATTGTGCACATCATATAAACATACTACAGTAAATGTGCACATTTTATAAATATACTACAGTAATTGTGCACACTGTATAAATATACTACAGAAATTGTGCACATTGCATAAATGCACTACAGTAATTGTGCACATTGTATAAATGTACTACAGTCATTGTGCTTACTGTATAAATATACTACAGTAATTGTGCACACTTTATAAATATACTACAGTCATTGTGCACACTTTATAAATATACTACAGTCATTGTGCACACTGTATAAATATACTACAGTCATTGTGCACACTGTATAAATATACTACAGTAATTGTGCACATTGTGTAAATATACTACAGTAGTTGTGCACACTGTATAAATATACTACAGTAAATGTGCCCATTGTATAGAAATACTACAGTAATTGTGCACATTGTATAAATATACTACAGTAATTGTGCACATTGTATAAATATACTACAGTAATTGTGCACACTGTATAAATGTACTACAGTAATTGTGCACATTATATAAATATACTACAGTAATTGTGCTCAGTGTATAATTATACTACAGTAATTGTGCACATTGTATAAATGTACTACAGTAATTGTGCACATTGTATAAATATACTACAGTAATTGTGCACATTGTATAAATGTACTACAGTAATTGTGCACACTGTATAAATATACTACAGTAATTGTGCACATTGTATAAATATACTACAGTAATTGTGCACATTATATAAATATACTACAGTAATTGTGTTCATTGTATAATTATACTACAGTAATTGTGCACATTGTATAAATGTACTACAGTAATTGTGCACATTGTATAATTATACTACAGTAATTGTGCACATTGTATAAATGTACTACAGTAATTGTGCACCTTGTATAAATATACTACAGTAATTGTGCACATTGTATAAATGTACTACAGTAATTGTGCACATTGTATAAATATTTTACAGTAATTGTGCACATTGTATAAATATACGACAGTAATTGTACACATTGTATAAATGTATAACAGTAATTGTGCACATTGTATAAATGTACTACAGTAATTGTGCACACTGTATAAATGTACTACAGTAATTGTGCACAGTGTATAAATATACTACAGTAATTGTGCACACTGTATATATATACTTCAGTAATTGTGCACATTGTATAAATATACTACAGTAATTGTGCACACTGTGTAAATATACTACAGTAATTGTGCACATTGTATAAATATACTACAGTAATTGTCCACATTGTATAAATGTACTACAGTAATTGTGCACATTGTATGAATATACTACAGTAATTGTGCACACTGTATAAATATACTACAGTAATTGTGCACACTGTATAAATATACTACAGTAATTGTGCACATTGTAGAAATATACTACAGTAATTGTGCACACTGTATAAATATACTTCAGTAATTGTGCACATTGTATAAATATACTACAGTAATTGTGCACACTGTATAAATATACTACAGTAAATGTGCCCATTGTATAGAAATACTACAGTAATTGTGCACATTGTATAAATGTACTACAGTAATTGTGCACATTGTATAAATATTTTACAGTAATTGTGCACATTGTATAAATATACGACAGTAATTGTGCACATTGTATAAATGTACTACAGTAATTGTGCACATTGTATAAATGTACTACAGTAATTGTGCACACTGTATAAATGTACTACAGTAATTGTGCACACTGTATAAATATATTACAGTAATTGTGAACACTGTATAAATATACTACAGTAATTGTGCACAGTGTATAAATATACTACAGTAATTGTGCACACTGTATATATATACTTCAGTAATTGTGCACATTGTATAAATATACTACAGTAATTGTGCACACTGTGTAAATATACTACAGTAATTGTGCACATTGTATAAATATACTACAGTAATTGTGCACATTGTATAAATGTACTACAGTAATTGTGCACATTGTATGAATATACTACAGTAATTGTGCACACTGTATAAATATACTACAGTAATTGTGCACACTGTATAAATATACTACAGTAATTGTGCACATTGTATAAATATACTACAGTAATTGTGCACACTGTATAAATATACTTCAGTAATTGTGCACATTGTATAAATATACTACAGTAATTGTGCACACTGTATAAATATACTACAGTAAATGTGCCCATTGTATAGAAATATTACAGTAATTGTGCACATTGTATAAATGTACTACAGTAATTGTGCACATTGTATAAATATACTACAGTAATTGTGCACATTGTATAAATATACTACAGTCATTGTGCACACTGTATAAATATACTTCAGTAATTGTGCACATTGTATAAATATACTACAGTAATTGTGCACACTGTATAAATATACTACAGTAAATGTGCCCATTGTATAGAAATACTACAGTAATTGTTCACATTGTATAAATATACTACAGTAATTGTGCACACTGTATAAAAATACTACAGTAATTGTGCACATTGTATAAATATACTACAGTAATTGTGCACACTGTATAAATATACTACAATAAATGTACACATTTTATAAATATACTACAGTAATTGTGCACATTGTATAAATATACTACAATAAATGTGCACATTTTATAAATATACTACAGTAATTGTGCACATTGTATAAATATACTACATTCATTGTGCACACTGTATAAATATACTACAGTAATTTTGCACACTGTATAAATATACTACAGTAAATGTGCCCATTGTATAAATATACTACAGTAATTGTGCACACTGTATAAATATACTACAGTAATTGTGCACAATGTATAAATATACTACAGTAATTGTGCACAATGTATAAATATACTACAGTAATTGTGCACATTGTATAAATATACTACAGTAATTGTGCTTACTGTATAAATATACTACAGTAATTGTGCACATTGTATAAATATACTACAGTAATTGTGCACATTGTATAAATATACTACAGTAATTGTGCACACTGTATAAATATACTACAGTAATTGTGCACATTGTATAAATATACTACAGTAATTGTGCACATTGTATAAATATACTAAAGTAATTGTGCACATTGTATAAATGTACTACAGTAATTGTGCACACTGTATAAATATACTAAAGTAATTGTGCACATTGTATAAATATACTACAGTAATTGTGCACACTGTATAAATATACTACAGTAATTGTGCACATTGTATAAATATACTACAGTAATTGTGCACATTGTATAAATATACTAAAGTAATTGTGCACATTGTATAAATGTACTACAGTAATTGTGCACACTGTATAAATATACTAAAGTAATTGTGCACATTGTATAAATATACTACAGTAATTGTGCACATTGTATAGATATACTACAGTCATTGTACACACTGTATAAATATACTACAGTAATTGTGCACATTGTATAAATATACTACAGTAATTGTGCACATTGTATAAATATACTACAGTAATTGTGCACATTGTATAGATATACTACAGTAATTGTGCACATCATATAAATATACTACAGTAATTGTGCACATTGTATAGATATACTACAGTCATTGTACACACTGTATAAATATACTACAGTAATTGTGCACATTGTATAAATATACTACAGTAATTGTGCACATTGTATAAATATACTACAGTAATTGTGCACATTGTATAGATATACTACAGTAATTGTGCACATCATATAAACATACTACAGTAATTGTGCACATTGTATAAATATACTTCAGTAATTGTGCACACTGTATAAATATACTACAGTCATTGTACACACTGTATAAATATACTACAGTAAATGTGCACATTTTATAAATATACTACAGTAATTGTGCACACTGTATAAATATACTACAGTAATTGTGCACACTGTATAAATATACTACAGTAATTGTGCACATTGTATAAATATACTACAGTAATTGTGCACATTGTATAAATATACTACAGTAATTGTGCACATTGCATAAATGCACTACAGTAATTGTGCACATTGTATAAATATACTACAGTAATTGTGCACACTGTATAAATATACTACAGTAAATGTGCCCATTGTATAGAAATACTACAGTAATTGTTCACATTGTATAAATATACTACAGTAATTGTGCACACTGTATAAATATACTACAGTAATTGTGCACATTGTATAAATATACAACAGTAATTGTGCACACTGTATAAATATACTACAATAAATGTACACATTTTATAAATATACTACAGTAATTGTGCACATTGTATAAATATACTACAATAAATGTGCACATTTTATAAATATACTACAGTAATTGTGCACATTGTATAAATATACTACATTCATTGTGCACACTGTATAAATATACTACAGTAATTTTGCACACTGTATAAATATACTACAGTAAATGTGCCCATTGTATAAATATACTACAGTAATTGTGCACACTGTATAAATATACTACAGTAATTGTGCACAATGTATAAATATACTACAGTAATTGTGCACAATGTATAAATATACTACAGTAATTGTGCACATTGTATAAATATACTACAGTAATTGTGCTTACTGTATAAATATACTACAGTAATTGTGCACATTGTATAAATATACTACAGTAATTGTGCACATTGTATAAATATACTACAGTAATTGTGCACACTGTATAAATATACTACAGTAATTGTGCACATTGTATAAATATACTACAGTAATTGTGCACATTGTATAAATATACTAAAGTAATTGTGCACATTGTATAAATGTACTACAGTAATTGTGCACACTGTATAAATATACTAAAGTAATTGTGCACATTGTATAAATATACTACAGTAATTGTGCACACTGTATAAATATACTACAGTAATTGTGCACATTGTATAAATATACTACAGTAATTGTGCACATTGTATAAATATACTAAAGTAATTGTGCACATTGTATAAATATACTACAGTAAATGTGCACATTGTATAAATATACTACAGTAATTGTGCACATTGTATAGATATACTACAGTAATTGTGCACATCATATAAACATACTACAGTAATTGTGCACATTGTATAAATATACTTCAGTAATTGTGCACACTGTATAAATATACTACAGTCATTGTACACACTGTATAAATATACTACAGTAAATGTGCACAGTTTATAAATATACTACAGTAATTGTGCACACTGTATAAATATACTACAGTAATTGTGCACACTGTATAAATATACTACAGTAATTGTGCACATTGTATAAATATACTACAGTAATTGTGCACATTGTATAAATATACTACAGTAAATGTGAACATTGTATAAATATACTACAGTAATTGTGCACGCTGTATAAATATACTACAGTAATTGTGCACATTGTATAGATATACTACAGTCATTGTACACACTGTATAAATATACTACAGTAATTGTGCCCATTGTATAGAAATACTACAGTAATTGTGCACATTGTATAAATATACTACAGTAATTGTGCACATTGTATAAATATACTACAGTAATTGTGCACACTGTATAAATGTACTACAGTAATTGTGCACATTGTGTAAATATACTACAGTAATTGTGCACACTGTATAAATATATTACAGTAATTGTGCACACTGTATAAATGTACTACAGTAATTGTGCACATTGTATAAATATACTACAGTAAATGTGCCCATTGTATAGAAATACTACAGTAATTGTGCACATTGTATAAATATACTACAGTAATTGTGCACACTGTATAAATATACTACAGTAAATGTGCCCATTGTATAGAAATACTACAGTAATTGTTCACATTGTATAAATATACTACAGTAATTGTGCACACTGTATAAATATACTACAATAAATGTGCACATTTTATAAATATACTACAGTAATTGTGCCCATTGTATAAATATACTACATTCATTGTGCACACTGTATAAATATACTACAGTCATTGTGCACACTGTATACATATACTACAGTCATTGTGCACACTGTATAAATATACTACAGTAATTGTGCACATTGTGTAAATATACTACAGTAGTTGTGCACACTGTATAAATATACTACAGTAATTGTGCACACTGTATAAATTTACTACAGTAATTGTGCACATTGTATAAATATACTACAGTAAATGTGCCCATTGTATAGAAATACTACAGTAATTGTGCACATTGTATAAATATACTACAGTAATTGTGCACACTGTATAAATATACTACAGTAAATGTGCCCATTGTATAGAAATACTACAGTAATTGTTCACATTGTATAAATATACTACAGTAATTGTGCACACTGTATAAATATACTACAGTAATTGTGCACATTGTATAAATATACTACAGTAATTGTGCACATTGTATAAATATACTACAGTAATTGTGCACACTGTATAAATATACTACAGTAATTGTGCACATTGTATAAATATACTACAGTAATTGTGCACATTGTATAAATATACTAAAGTAATTGTGCACATTGTATAATTATACTACAGTAAATGTGCACACTGTATAAATATATTACAGTAATTGTGAACACTGTATAAATATACTACAGTAAATGTGAACATTGTATAAATATACTACAGTAATTGTGCACGCTGTATAAATATACTACAGTAATTGTGCACATTGTATAGATATACTACAGTCATTGTACACACTGCATAAATATACTACAGTAATTGTGCACATTGTATAAATATACTACAGTAATTGTGCACATTGTATAGATATACTACAGTAATTGTGCACATCATATAAACATACTACAGTAAATGTGCACATTTTATAAATATACTACAGTAATTGTGCACACTGTATAAATATACTACAGAAATTGTGCACATTGCATAAATGCACTACAGTAATTGTGCACATTGTATAAATGTACTACAGTCATTGTGCTTACTGTATAAATATACTACAGTAATTGTGCACACTTTATAAATATACTACAGTCATTGTGCACACTTTATAAATATACTACAGTCATTGTGCACACTGTATAAATATACTACAGTCATTGTGCACACTGTATAAATATACTACAGTAATTGTGCACATTGTGTAAATATACTACAGTAGTTGTGCACACTGTATAAATATACTACAGTAAATGTGCCCATTGTATAGAAATACTACAGTAATTGTGCACATTGTATAAATATACTACAGTAATTGTGCACATTGTATAAATATACTACAGTAATTGTGCACACTGTATAAATGTACTACAGTAATTGTGCACATTATATAAATATACTACAGTAATTGTGCTCAGTGTATAATTATACTACAGTAATTGTGCACATTGTATAAATGTACTACAGTAATTGTGCACATTGTATAAATATACTACAGTAATTGTGCACATTGTATAAATGTACTACAGTAATTGTGCACACTGTATAAATATACTACAGTAATTGTGCACATTGTATAAATATACTACAGTAATTGTGCACATTATATAAATATACTACAGTAATTGTGTTCATTGTATAATTATACTACAGTAATTGTGCACATTGTATAAATGTACTACAGTAATTGTGCACATTGTATAATTATACTACAGTAATTGTGCACATTGTATAAATGTACTACAGTAATTGTGCACCTTGTATAAATATACTACAGTAATTGTGCACATTGTATAAATGTACTACAGTAATTGTGCACATTGTATAAATATTTTACAGTAATTGTGCACATTGTATAAATATACGACAGTAATTGTACACATTGTATAAATGTATAACAGTAATTGTGCACATTGTATAAATGTACTACAGTAATTGTGCACACTGTATAAATGTACTACAGTAATTGTGCACAGTGTATAAATATACTACAGTAATTGTGCACACTGTATATATATACTTCAGTAATTGTGCACATTGTATAAATATACTACAGTAATTGTGCACACTGTGTAAATATACTACAGTAATTGTGCACATTGTATAAATATACTACAGTAATTGTCCACATTGTATAAATGTACTACAGTAATTGTGCACATTGTATGAATATACTACAGTAATTGTGCACACTGTATAAATATACTACAGTAATTGTGCACACTGTATAAATATACTACAGTAATTGTGCACATTGTAGAAATATACTACAGTAATTGTGCACACTGTATAAATATACTTCAGTAATTGTGCACATTGTATAAATATACTACAGTAATTGTGCACACTGTATAAATATACTACAGTAAATGTGCCCATTGTATAGAAATACTACAGTAATTGTGCACATTGTATAAATGTACTACAGTAATTGTGCACATTGTATAAATATACTACAGTAATTGTGCACATTGTATAAATATACTACAGTCATTGTGCACACTGTATAAATATACTTCAGTGATTGTGCACATTGTATAAATATACTACAGTAATTGTGCACATTTTATAAATATACTACAGTAAATGTGCCCATTGTATAGAAATACTACAGTAATTGTTCACATTGTATAAATATACTACAGTAATTGTGCACACTGTATAAATATACTACAGTAATTGTGCACATTGTATAAATATACTACAGTAATTGTGCACACTGTATAAATATACTACAGTAATTGTGCACACTGTATAAATATACTACAGTAATTGTGCACAATGTATAAATATACTACAGTAATTGTGCACATTGTATAAATATACTACAGTAATTGTGCTTACTGTATAAATATACTACAGTAATTGTGCACATTGTATAAATATACTACAGTAATTGTGCACATTGTATAGATATACTACAGTCATTGTACACACTGTATAAATATACTACAGTAATTGTGCACATTGTATAAATATACTACAGTAATTGTGCACATTGTATAGATATACTACAGTAATTGTGCACATCATATAAACATACTACAGTAATTGTACACATTGTATAAATATACTACAGTAATTGTGCACACTGTATAAATATACTACAGTCATTGTACACAATGTATAAATATACTACAGTAAATGTGCACATTTTATAAATATACTACAGTAATTGTGCACACTGTATAAATATACTACAGTAATTGTGCACACTGTATAAATATACTACAGTAATTGTGCACATTGTATAAATATACTACAGTAATTGTGCACATTGTATAAATATACTACAGTAATTGTGCACATTGCATAAATGCACTACAGTAATTGTGCACATTGTATAAATGTACTACAGTCATTGTGCAAACTGTATAAATATACTACAGTAATTGTGCACACTTTATAAATATACTACAGTCATTGTGCACACTTTATAAATATACTACAGTCATTGTGCACACTGTATAAATATACTACAGTCATTGTGCACACTGTATAAATATACTACAGTAATTGTACACATTGTGTAAATATACTACAGTAGTTGTGCACACTGTATAAATATACTACAGTAAATGTGCCCATTGTATAGAAATACTACAGTAATTGTGCACATTGTATAAATATACTACAGTAATTGTGCACATTGTATAAATATACTACAGTAATTGTGCACACTGTATAAATGTACTACAGTAATTGTGCACATTATATAAATATACTACAGTAATTGTGCTCAGAGTATAATTATACTACAGTAATTGTGTACATTGTATAAATGTACTACAGTAATTGTGCACATTGTATAAATGTACTACAGTAATTGTGCACATTGTATAAATGTACTACAGTAATTGTGCACACTGTATAAATATACTACAGTAATTGTGCACATTGTATAAATATACTACAGTAATTGTGCACATTATATAAATATACTACAGTAATTGTGCTCATTGTATAATTATACTACAGTAATTGTGCACATTGTATAAATGTACTACAGTAATTGTGCACATTGTATAAATGTACTACAGTAATTGTGCACATTGTATAAATATACTACAGTAATTGTGCACATTGTATAAATGTACTACAGTTATTGTGCACATTGTATAAATATTTTACAGTAATTGTGAACATTGTATAAATATACGGCAGTAATTGTGCACATTGTATAAATGTACTACAGTAATTTTGCACATTGTATAAATATTTTACAGTAATTGTGCACACTGTATAAATATACTACAGTAATTGTGCACATTGTATAAATGTACTACAGTAATTGTGCACACTGTATAAATGTACTACAGTAATTGTGCACACTGTATAAATATATTACAGTAATTGTGAACACTGTATAAATATACTACAGTAATTGTGCACAGTGTATAAATATACTACAGTAATTGTGCACACTGTATATATATACTTCAGTAATTGTGCACATTGTATAAATATACTACAGTAATTGTGCGCACTGTGTAAATATACTACAGTAATTGTGCACATTGTATAAATATACTACAGTAATTGTGCACATTGTATAAATGTACTACAGTAATTGTGCACATTGTATGAATATACTACAGTAATTGTGCACACTGTATAAATATACTACAGTAATTGTGCACACTGTATAAATATACTACAGTAATTGTGCACATTGTATAAATATACTACAGTAATTGTGCACACTGTATAAATATACTTCAGTAATTGTGCACATTGTATAAATATACTACAGTAATTGTGCACACTGTATAAATATACTACAGTAAATGTGCCCATTGTATAGAAATACTACAGTAATTGTGCACATTGTATAAATGTAATACAGTAATTGTGCACATTGTATAAATATACTACAGTAATTGTGCACATTGTATAAATATACTACAGTCATTGTGCACACTGTATAAATATACTTCAGTAATTGTGCACATTGTATAAATATACTACAGTAATTGTGCACACTGTATAAATATACTACAGTAAATGTGCCCATTGTATAGAAATACTACAGTAATTGTTCACATTGTATAAATATACTACAGTAATTGTGCACACTGTATAAATATACTACAGTAATTGTGCACATTGTATAAATATACTACAGTAATTGTGCACATTGTATAAATATACTACAATAAATGTGCACATTTTATAAATATACTACAGTAAATGTGCCCATTGTATAAATATACTACAGTAATTGTGCACACTGTATAAATATACTACAGTAATTGTGCACAATGTATAAATATACTACAGTAATTGTGCACAATGTATAAATATACTACAGTAATTGTGCACATTGTATAAATATACTACAGTAATTGTGCTTACTGTATAAATATACTACAGTAATTGTGCACATTGTATAAATATACTACAGTAATTGTGCACATTGTATAAATATACTACAGTAATTGTGCACATTGTATAAATATACTACAGTAATTGTGCACATTGTATAAATATACTAAAGTAATTGTGCACATTGTATAAATGTACTACAGTAATTGTGCACACTGTATAAATATACTAAAGTAATTGTGCACATTGTATAAATATACTACAGTAATTGTGCACACTGTATAAATATACTACAGTAATTGTGCACATTGTATAAATATACTACAGTAATTGTGCACATTGTATAAATATACTACAGTAATTGTGCACATTGTATAAATATACTAAAGTAATTGTGCACATTGTATAAATGTACTACAGTAATTGTGCACACTGTATAAATATACTAAAGTAATTGTGCACATTGTATAAATATACTACAGTAATTGTGCACATTGTATAGATATACTACAGTCATTGTACACACTGTATAAATATACTACAGTAATTGTGCACATTGTATAAATATACTACAGTAATTGTGCACATTGTATAAATATACTACAGTAATTGTGCACATTGTATAGATATACTACAGTAATTGTGCACATCATATAAACATACTACAGTAATTGTGCACATTGTATAAATATACTTCAGTAATTGTGCACACTGTATAAATATACTACAGTCATTGTACACACTGTATAAATATACTACAGTAAATGTGCACATTTTATAAATATACTACAGTAATTGTGCACACTGTATAAATATACTACAGTAATTGTGCACACTGTATAAATATACTACAGTAATTGTGCACATTGTATAAATATACTACAGTAATTGTGCACACTGTATAAATGTACTACAGTAATTGTGCACATTGTGTAAATATACTACAGTAATTGTGCACACTGTATAAATATATTACAGTAATTGTGCACACTGTATAAATGTACTACAGTAATTGTGCACATTGTATAAATATACTACAGTAAATGTGAACATTGTATAAATATACTACAGTTATTGTGCACGCTGTATAAATATACTACAGTAATTGTGCACATTGTATAGATATACTACAGTCATTGTACACACTGTATAAATATACTACAGTAATTGTGCACATTGTAAAAATATACTACAGTAATTGTGCACATTGTATAAATATACTACAGTAATTGTGCACACTGTATATATATACTACAGTAATTGTGCACACTGTATAAATATACTACAGTAATTGTGCACATTGTATAAATATACTACAGTAATTGTGCACATTGTATAAATATACTACAGTAATTGTGCACATTGCATAAATGCACTACAGTAATTGTGCACATTGTATAAATGTACTACAGTCATTGTGCACACTGTATAAATATACTACAGTAATTGTGCACACTTTATAAATATACTACAGTCATTGTGCACACTGTATAAATATACTTCAGTAATTGTGCACATTGTATAAATATACTACAGTAATTGTGCACATTTTATAAATATACTACAGTAAATGTGCCCATTGTATAGAAATACTACAGTAATTGTTCACATTGTATAAATATACTACAGTAATTGTGCACACTGTATAAATATACTACAGTAATTGTGCACATTGTATAAATATACTACAGTAATTGTGCACACTGTATAAATATACTACAGTAATTGTGCACACTGTATAAATATACTACAGTAATTGTGCACAATGTATAAATATACTACAGTAATTGTGCACATTGTAAAAATATACTACAGTAATTGTGCTTACTGTATAAATATACTACAGTAATTGTGCACATTGTATAAATATACTACAGTAATTGTGCACATTGTATAAATATGCTACAGTAATTGTGCACATTGTATAAATATACTACAGTAAATGTGCACATTTTATAAATATACTACAGTAATTGTGCACACTGTATAAATATACTACAGTAATTGTGCTTACTGTATAAATATACTACAGTAATTGTGCACATTGTATAAATATACTACAGTAATTGTGCACATTGTATAAATATACTACAGTAATTGTGCACATTGTATAAATATACTACAGTAAATGTGCACATTTTATAAATATACTACAGTAATTGTGCACACTGTATAAATATACTACAGTAATTGTGCACACTGTATAAATATACTACAGTAATTGTGCACATTGTATAAATATACTACAGTAATTGTGCACATTGTATAAATATACTACAGTAATTGTGCACATTGCATAAATGCACTACAGTAATTGTGCACATTGTATAAATGTACTACAGTCA
This sequence comes from Hyla sarda, assembly GCF_029499605.1. Lineage (NCBI taxonomy): Eukaryota > Metazoa > Chordata > Amphibia > Anura > Hylidae > Hyla > Hyla sarda. The sequence goes on along the minus strand of NW_026610453.1, from coordinate 217,603 downwards.
TTGTGCACACTGTATAAATATACTACAGTAATTGTGCACACTTTATAAATATACTACAGTCATTGTGCACACTTTATAAATATACTACAGTCATTGTGCACACTGTATAAATATACTACAGTCATTGTGCACACTGTATAAATATACTACAGTAATTGTACACATTGTGTAAATATACTACAGTAGTTGTGCACACTGTATAAATATACTACAGTAAATGTGCCCATTGTATAGAAATACTACAGTAATTGTGCACATTGTATAAATATACTACAGTAATTGTGCACATTGTATAAATATACTACAGTAATTGTGCACACTGTATAAATGTACTACAGTAATTGTGCACATTATATAAATATACTACAGTAATTGTGCTCAGTGTATAATTATACTACAGTAATTGTGCACATTGTATAAATGTACTACAGTAATTGTGCACATTGTATAAATATACTACAGTAATTGTGCACATTGTATAAATGTACTACAGTAATTGTGCACACTGTATAAATATACTACAGTAATTGTGCACATTGTATAAATATACTACAGTAATTGTGCACATTATATAAATATACTACAGTAATTGTGCTCATTGTATAATTATACTACAGTAATTGTGCACATTGTATAAATGTACTACAGTAATTGTGCACATTGTATAAATATTTTACAGTAATTGTGCACATTGTATAAATATACGACAGTAATTGTGCACATTGTATAAATGTACTACAGTAATTGTGCACATTGTATAAATGTACTACAGTAATTGTGCACACTGTATAAATGTACTACAGTAATTGTGCACACTGTATAAATATATTACAGTAATTGTGAACACTGTATAAATATACTACAGTAATTGTGCACAGTGTATAAATATACTACAGTAATTGTGCACACTGTATATATATACTTCAGTAATTGTGCACATTGTATAAATATACTACAGTAATTGTGCACACTGTGTAAATATACTACAGTAATTGTGCACATTGTATAAATATACTACAGTAATTGTGCACATTGTATAAATGTACTACAGTAATTGTGCACATTGTATGAATATACTACAGTAATTGTGCACACTGTATAAATATACTACAGTAATTGTGCACACTGTATAAATATACTACAGTAATTGTGCACATTGTATAAATATACTACAGTAATTGTGCACACTGTATAAATATACTTCAGTAATTGTGCACATTGTATAAATATACTACAGTAATTGTGCACACTGTATAAATATACTACAGTAAATGTGCCCATTGTATAGAAATATTACAGTAATTGTGCACATTGTATAAATGTACTACAGTAATTGTGCACATTGTATAAATATACTACAGTAATTGTGCACATTGTATAAATATACTACAGTCATTGTGCACACTGTATAAATATACTTCAGTAATTGTGCACATTGTATAAATATACTACAGTAATTGTGCACACTGTATAAATATACTACAGTAAATGTGCCCATTGTATAGAAATACTACAGTAATTGTTCACATTGTATAAATATACTACAGTAATTGTGCACACTGTATAAAAATACTACAGTAATTGTGCACATTGTATAAATATACTACAGTCATTGTGCACACTGTATAAATATACTTCAGTAATTGTGCACATTGTATAAATATACTACAGTAATTGTGCACACTGTATAAATATACTACAGTAAATGTGCCCATTGTATAGAAATACTACAGTAATTGTTCACATTGTATAAATATACTACAGTAATTGTGCACACTGTATAAATATACTACAGTAATTGTGCACATTGTATAAATATACTACAGTAATTGTGCACATTGTATAAATATACTACAATAAATGTGCACATTTTATAAATATACTACAGTAAATGTGCCCATTGTATAAATATACTACAGTAATTGTGCACACTGTATAAATATACTACAGTAATTGTGCACAATGTATAAATATACTACAGTAATTGTGCACAATGTATAAATATACTACAGTAATTGTGCACATTGTATAAATATACTACAGTAATTGTGCTTACTGTATAAATATACTACAGTAATTGTGCACATTGTATAAATATACTACAGTAATTGTGCACATTGTATAAATATACTACAGTAATTGTGCACATTGTATAAATATACTACAGTAATTGTGCACATTGTATAAATATACTAAAGTAATTGTGCACATTGTATAAATGTACTACAGTAATTGTGCACACTGTATAAATATACTAAAGTAATTGTGCACATTGTATAAATATACTACAGTAATTGTGCACACTGTATAAATATACTACAGTAATTGTGCACATTGTATAAATATACTACAGTAATTGTGCACATTGTATAAATATACTACAGTAATTGTGCACATTGTATAAATATACTAAAGTAATTGTGCACATTGTATAAATGTACTACAGTAATTGTGCACACTGTATAAATATACTAAAGTAATTGTGCACATTGTATAAATATACTACAGTAATTGTGCACATTGTATAGATATACTACAGTCATTGTACACACTGTATAAATATACTACAGTAATTGTGCACATTGTATAAATATACTACAGTAATTGTGCACATTGTATAAATATACTACAGTAATTGTGCACATTGTATAGATATACTACAGTAATTGTGCACATCATATAAACATACTACAGTAATTGTGCACATTGAATAAATATACTTCAGTAATTGTGCACACTGTATAAATATACTACAGTCATTGTACACACTGTATAAATATACTACAGTAAATGTGCACATTTTATAAATATACTACAGTAATTGTGCACACTGTATAAATATACTACAGTAATTGTGCACACTGTATAAATATACTACAGTAATTGTGCACATTGTATAAATATACTACAGTAATTGTGCACACTGTATAAATGTACTACAGTAATTGTGCACATTGTGTAAATATACTACAGTAATTGTGCACACTGTATAAATATATTACAGTAATTGTGCACACTGTATAAATGTACTACAGTAATTGTGCACATTGTATAAATATACTACAGTAAATGTGAACATTGTATAAATATACTACAGTTATTGTGCACGCTGTATAAATATACTACAGTAATTGTGCACATTGTATAGATATACTACAGTCATTGTACACACTGTATAAATATACTACAGTAATTGTGCACATTGTAAAAATATACTACAGTAATTGTGCACATTGTATAAATATACTACAGTAATTGTGCACACTGTATATATATACTACAGTAATTGTGCACACTGTATAAATATACTACAGTAATTGTGCACATTGTATAAATATACTACAGTAATTGTGCACATTGTATAAATATACTACAGTAATTGTGCACATTGCATAAATGCACTACAGTAATTGTGCACATTGTATAAATGTACTACAGTCATTGTGCACACTGTATAAATATACTACAGTAATTGTGCACACTTTATAAATATACTACAGTCATTGTGCACACTGTATAAATATACTTCAGTAATTGTGCACATTGTATAAATATACTACAGTAATTGTGCACATTTTATAAATATACTACAGTAAATGTGCCCATTGTATAGAAATACTACAGTAATTGTTCACATTGTATAAATATACTACAGTAATTGTGCACACTGTATAAATATACTACAGTAATTGTGCACATTGTATAAATATACTACAGTAATTGTGCACACTGTATAAATATACTACAGTAATTGTGCACACTGTATAAATATACTACAGTAATTGTGCACAATGTATAAATATACTACAGTAATTGTGCACATTGTAAAAATATACTACAGTAATTGTGCTTACTGTATAAATATACTACAGTAATTGTGCACATTGTATAAATATACTACAGTAATTGTGCACATTGTATAAATATGCTACAGTAATTGTGCACATTGTATAAATATACTACAGTAAATGTGCACATTTTATAAATATACTACAGTAATTGTGCACACTGTATAAATATACTACAGTAATTGTGCTTACTGTATAAATATACTACAGTAATTGTGCACATTGTATAAATATACTACAGTAATTGTGCACATTGTATAAATATACTACAGTAATTGTGCACATTGTATAAATATACTACAGTAAATGTGCACATTTTATAAATATACTACAGTAATTGTGCACACTGTATAAATATACTACAGTAATTGTGCACACTGTATAAATATACTACAGTAATTGTGCACATTGTATAAATATACTACAGTAATTGTGCACATTGTATAAATATACTACAGTAATTGTGCACATTGCATAAATGCACTACAGTAATTGTGCACATTGTATAAATGTACTACAGTCATTGTGCACACTGTATAAATATACTACAGTAATTGTGCACACTTTATAAATATACTACAGTCATTGTGCACACTTTATAAATATACTACAGTCATTGTGCACACTGTATAAATATACTACAGTCATTGTGCACACTGTATAAATATACTACAGTAATTGTACACATTGTGTAAATATACTACAGTAGTTGTGCACACTGTATAAATATACTACAGTAAATGTGCCCATTGTATAGAAATACTACAGTAATTGTGCACATTGTATAAATATACTACAGTAATTGTGCACATTGTATAAATATACTACAGTAATTGTGCACACTGTATAAATGTACTACAGTAATTGTGCACATTATATAAATATACTACAGTAATTGTGCTCAGTGTATAATTATACTACAGTAATTGTGCACATTGTATAAATGTACTACAGTAATTGTGCACATTGTATAAATATACTACAGTAATTGTGCACATTGTATAAATGTACTACAGTAATTGTGCACACTGTATAAATATACTACAGTAATTGTGCACATTGTATAAATATACTACAGTAATTGTGCACATTATATAAATATACTACAGTAATTGTGCTCATTGTATAATTATACTACAGTAATTGTGCACATTGTATAAATGTACTACAGTAATTGTGCACATTGTATAAATATTTTACAGTAATTGTGCACATTGTATAAATATACGACAGTAATTGTGCACATTGTATAAATGTACTACAGTAATTGTGCACATTGTATAAATGTACTACAGTAATTGTGCACACTGTATAAATGTACTACAGTAATTGTGCACACTGTATAAATATATTACAGTAATTGTGAACACTGTATAAATATACTACAGTAATTGTGCACAGTGTATAAATATACTACAGTAATTGTGCACACTGTATATATATACTTCAGTAATTGTGCACATTGTATAAATATACTACAGTAATTGTGCACACTGTGTAAATATACTACAGTAATTGTGCACATTGTATAAATATACTACAGTAATTGTGCACATTGTATAAATGTACTACAGTAATTGTGCACATTGTATGAATATACTACAGTAATTGTGCACACTGTATAAATATACTACAGTAATTGTGCACACTGTATAAATATACTACAGTAATTGTGCACATTGTATAAATATACTACAGTAATTGTGCACACTGTATAAATATACTTCAGTAATTGTGCACATTGTATAAATATACTACAGTAATTGTGCACACTGTATAAATATACTACAGTAAATGTGCCCATTGTATAGAAATATTACAGTAATTGTGCACATTGTATAAATGTACTACAGTAATTGTGCACATTGTATAAATATACTACAGTAATTGTGCACATTGTATAAATATACTACAGTCATTGTGCACACTGTATAAATATACTTCAGTAATTGTGCACATTGTATAAATATACTACAGTAATTGTGCACACTGTATAAATATACTACAGTAAATGTGCCCATTGTATAGAAATACTACAGTAATTGTTCACATTGTATAAATATACTACAGTAATTGTGCACACTGTATAAAAATACTACAGTAATTGTGCACATTGTATAAATATACTACAGTAATTGTGCACACTGTATAAATATACTACAATAAATGTACACATTTTATAAATATACTACAGTAATTGTGCACATTGTATAAATATACTACAATAAATGTGCACATTTTATAAATATACTACAGTAATTGTGCACATTGTATAAATATACTACATTCATTGTGCACACTGTATAAATATACTACAGTAATTTTGCACACTGTATAAATATACTACAGTAAATGTGCCCATTGTATAAATATACTACAGTAATTGTGCACACTGTATAAATATACTACAGTAATTGTGCACAATGTATAAATATACTACAGTAATTGTGCACAATGTATAAATATACTACAGTAATTGTGCACATTGTATAAATATACTACAGTAATTGTGCTTACTGTATAAATATACTACAGTAATTGTGCACATTGTATAAATATACTACAGTAATTGTGCACATTGTATAAATATACTACAGTAATTGTGCACACTGTATAAATATACTACAGTAATTGTGCACATTGTATAAATATACTACAGTAATTGTGCACATTGTATAAATATACTAAAGTAATTGTGCACATTGTATAAATGTACTACAGTAATTGTGCACACTGTATAAATATACTAAAGTAATTGTGCACATTGTATAAATATACTACAGTAATTGTGCACACTGTATAAATATACTACAGTAATTGTGCACATTGTATAAATATACTACAGTAATTGTGCACATTGTATAAATATACTAAAGTAATTGTGCACATTGTATAAATGTACTACAGTAATTGTGCACACTGTATAAATATACTAAAGTAATTGTGCACATTGTATAAATATACTACAGTAATTGTGCACATTGTATAGATATACTACAGTCATTGTACACACTGTATAAATATACTACAGTAATTGTGCACATTGTATAAATATACTACAGTAATTGTGCACATTGTATAAATATACTACAGTAATTGTGCACATTGTATAGATATACTACAGTAATTGTGCACATCATATAAACATACTACAGTAATTGTGCACATTGTATAAATATACTTCAGTAATTGTGCACACTGTATAAATATACTACAGTCATTGTACACACTGTATAAATATACTACAGTAAATGTGCACATTTTATAAATATACTACAGTAATTGTGCACACTGTATAAATATACTACAGTAATTGTGCACACTGTATAAATATACTACAGTAATTGTGCACATTGTATAAATATACTACAGTAATTGTGCACATTGTATAAATATACTACAGTAATTGTGCACATTGCATAAATGCACTACAGTAATTGTGCACATTGTATAAATATACTACAGTAATTGTGCACACTGTATAAATATACTACAGTAAATGTGCCCATTGTATAGAAATACTACAGTAATTGTTCACATTGTATAAATATACTACAGTAATTGTGCACACTGTATAAATATACTACAGTAATTGTGCACATTGTATAAATATACAACAGTAATTGTGCACACTGTATAAATATACTACAATAAATGTACACATTTTATAAATATACTACAGTAATTGTGCACATTGTATAAATATACTACATTCATTGTGCACACTGTATAAATATACTACAGTAATTTTGCACACTGTATAAATATACTACAGTAAATGTGCCCATTGTATAAATATACTACAGTAATTGTGCACACTGTATAAATATACTACAGTAATTGTGCACAATGTATAAATATACTACAGTAATTGTGCACAATGTATAAATATACTACAGTAATTGTGCACATTGTATAAATATACTACAGTAATTGTGCTTACTGTATAAATATACTACAGTAATTGTGCACATTGTATAAATATACTACAGTAATTGTGCACATTGTATAAATATACTACAGTAATTGTGCACACTGTATAAATATACTACAGTAATTGTGCACATTGTATAAATATACTACAGTAATTGTGCACATTGTATAAATATACTAAAGTAATTGTGCACATTGTATAAATGTACTACAGTAATTGTGCACACTGTATAAATATACTAAAGTAATTGTGCACATTGTATAAATATACTAAAGTAATTGTGCACATTGTATAAATATACTACAGTAAATGTGCACATTGTATAAATATACTACAGTAATTGTGCACATTGTATAGATATACTACAGTAATTGTGCACATCATATAAACATACTACAGTAATTGTGCACATTGTATAAATATACTTCAGTAATTGTGCACACTGTATAAATATACTACAGTCATTGTACACACTGTATAAATATACTACAGTAAATGTGCACAGTTTATAAATATACTACAGTAATTGTGCACACTGTATAAATATACTACAGTAATTGTGCACACTGTATAAATATACTACAGTAATTGTGCACATTGTATAAATATACTACAGTAATTGTGCACATTGTATAAATATACTACAGTAATTGTGCACATTGCATAAATGCACTACAGTAATTGTGCACATTGTATAAATGTACTACAGTCATTGTGCACACTGTATAAATATACTACAGTCATTGTGCACACTTTATAAATATACTACAGTCATTGTGCACACTGTATAAATATACTACAGTCATTGTGCACAGTGTATAAATATACTACAGTCATTGTGCACACTGTATAAATATACTACAGTAATTGTGCACATTGTGTAAATATACTACAGTAGTTGTGCACACTGTATAAATATACTACAGTAAATGAGCCCATTGTATAGAAATACTACAGTAATTGTGCACATTGTATAAATATACTACAGTAATTGTGCACATTGTATAAATATACTACAGTAATTGCGCACACTGTATAAATGTACTACAGTAATTGTGCACATTGTGTAAATATACTACAGTAATTGTGCACACTGTATAAATATATTACAGTAATTGTGCACACTGTATAAATGTACTACAGTAATTGTGCACATTGTATAAATATACTACTGTAAATGTGCCCATTGTATAGAAATACTACAGTAATTGTGCACATTGTATAAATATACTAAAGTAATTGTGCACATTGTATAAATATACTACAGTAATTGTGCACACTGTATAAATATATTACAGTAATTGTGAACACTGTATAAATATACTACAGTAATTCTGCACATTGTATAAATATACTACAGTAATTGTGCACATTGTATAAATATACTACAGTAATTGTGCACATTGTATAAATATACTACAGTAATTGTGCACATTGTATAAATATACTACAGTAAATGTGAACATTGTATAAATATACTACAGTAATTGTGCACGCTGTATAAATATACTACAGTAATTGTGCACATTGTATAGATATACTACAGTCATTGTACACACTGTATAAATATACTACAGTAATTGTGCACATTGTATAAATATACTACAGTAATTGTGCACATTGTATAAATATACTACAGTAATTGTGCACACTGTATAAATATACTACAGTAATTGTGCACACTGTATAAATATACTACAGTAATTGTGCACATTGTATAAATATACTACAGTAATTGTGCACATTGTATAAATATACTACAGTAATTGTGCACATTGCGTAAATGCACTACAGTAATTGTGCACATTGTATAAATGTACTACAGTCATTGTGCACACTGTATAAATATACTACAGTAATTGTGCACACTTTATAAATATACTACAGTCATTGTGCACACTGTATAAATATACTACAGTCATTGTCCACACTGTATAAATATACTACAGTCATTGTGCACACTGTATAAATATACTACAGTAATTGTGCACATTGTGTAAATATACTACAGTAGTTGTGCACACTGTATAAATATACTACAGTAAATGTGCCCATTATATAGAAATACTACAGTAATTGTGCACATTGTATAAATATACTACAGTAATTGTGCACATTGTATAAGTATACTACAGTCATTGTGCACACTGTATAAATATACTTCAGTAATTGTGCACATTGTATAAATATACTACAGTAATTGTGCTCATTGTATAAATATGCTACAGTAATTGTGCACATTATATAAATATACTACAGTAATTGTGCACATTGTATAAATATACTACAGTAATTGTGCACATTGTATAAATATACTACAGTAATTGTGCACATTATATAAATATACTACAGTAATTGTGCACATTGTATAAATATACGACAGTAATTGTGCACATTGTATAAATGTACTACATTAATTGTGCACATTGTATAAATGTACTACAGTAATTGTGCACACTGTATAAATGTACTACAGTAATTGTGCACACTGTATAAATATATTACAGTAATTGTGAACACTGTATAAATATACTACAGTAATTGTGCACAGTGTATAAATATATTACAGTAATTGTGCACACTGTATATATATATACTACAGTAATTGTGCACATTGTATAAATATACTACAGTAATTGTGCACACTGTGTAAATATACTACAGTAATTGTGCACATTGTATAAATATACTACAGTAATTGTGCACATTGTATAAATGTACTACAGTAATTGTGCACATTGTATGAATATACTACAGTAATTCTGCACACTGTATAAATATACTACAGTAATTGTGCACACTGTATAAATATACTACAGTAATTGTGCACATTGTATAAATATACTACAGTAATTGTGCACACTGTATAAATATACTTCAGTAATTGTGCACATTGTATAAATATACTACAGTAATTGTGCACACTGTATAAATATACTACAGTAAATGTGCCCATTGTATAGAAATACTACAGTAATTGTGCACATTGTATAAATATACTACAGTCATTGTGCACACTGTATAAATATACTTCAGTAATTGTGCACATTGTATAAATATACTACAGTAATTGTGCACACTGTATAAATATACTACAGTAAATGTGCCCATTGTATAAATATACTACAGTAATTGTGCACACTGTATAAATATACTACAGTAATTGTGCACACTGTATAAATATACTACAGTAATTGTGCACAATGTATAAAGATACTACAGTAATTGTGCACATTGTATAAATATACTACAGTAATTGTGCTTACTGTATAAATATACTACAGTAATTGTGCACATTGTATAAATATACTACAGTAATTGTGCACATTGTATAAATATACTACAGTAATTGTGCACACTGTATAAATATACTACATTCATTGTGCACATTGTATAAATATACTACAGTAATTGTGCACATTGTATAAATATACTAAAGTAATTGTGCACATTGTATAAATATACTACAGTAATTGTGCACACTGTATAAATATATTACAGTAATTGTGAACACTGTATAAATATACTACAGTAATTGTGCACATTGTAAAAATATACTACAGTAATTGTGCACATTGTATAAATATACTACAGTAAATGTGAACATTGTATAAATATACTACAGTAATTGTGCACGCTGTATAAATATACTACAGTAATTGTGCACATTGTATAGATATACTACAGTCATTGTACACATTGTATAGATATACTACAGTAATTGTGCACATCATATAAACATACTACAGTAATTGTGCACATTGTATAAATATACTACAGTAATTGTGCACACTGTATAAATATACTACAGTCATTGTACACACTGTATAAATATACTACAGTAAATGTGCACATTTTATAAATATACTACAGTAATTGTGCACACTGTATAAATATACTACAGTAATTGTGCACATTGTATGAATATACTACAGTAATTCTGCACACTGTATAAATATACTACAGTAATTGTGCACACTGTATAAATATACTACAGTAATTGTGCACATTGTATAAATATACTACAGTAATTGTGCACACTGTATAAATATACTTCAGTAATTGTGCACATTGTATAAATATACTACAGTAATTGTGCACACTGTATAAATATACTACAGTAAATGTGCCCATTGTATAGAAATACTACAGTAATTGTGCACATTGTATAAATATACTACAGTCATTGTGCACACTGTATAAATATACTTCAGTAATTGTGCACATTGTATAAATATACTACAGTAATTGTGCACACTGTATAAATATACTACAGTAAATGTGCCCATTGTATAGAAATACTACAGTAATTGTTCACATTGTATAAATATACTACAGTAATTGTGCAAACTGTATAAATATACTACAGTAATTGTGCACATTGTATAAAGATACTACAGTAATTGTGCACACTGTATAAATATACTACAATAAATGTGCACATTTTATAAATATACTACAGTAATTGTGCACACTGTGTAAATATACTACAGTAATTGTGCACATTGTATAAATATACTACAGTAATTGTGCACACTGTATAAATATACTTCAGTAATTGTGCACATTGTATAAATATACTACAGTAATTGTGCACACTGTATAAATATACTACAGTAAATGTGCCCATTGTATAGAAATACTACAGTAATTGTTCACATTGTATAAATATACTACAGTAATTGTGCAAACTGTATAAATATACTACAGTAATTGTGCACATTGTATAAAGATACTACAGTAATTGTGCACACTGTATAAATATACTACAATAAATGTGCACATTTTATAAATATACTACAGTAATTGTGCACATTGTATAAATATACTACAATAAATGTGCACATTTTATAAATATACTACAGTAATTGTGCACATTGTATAAATATACTACATTCATTGTGCACACTGTATAAATATACTACAGTAATTGTGCACACTGTATAAATATACTACAGTAATTGTGCACAATGTATAAATATACTACAGTAATTGTGCACATTGTATAAATATATTACAGTAATTGTGCTTACTGTATAAATATACTACAGTAATTGTGCACATTGTATAAATATACTACAGTAATTGTGCACATTGTATAAATATACTACAGTAATTGTGCACACTGTATAAATATACTACAGTAATTGTGCACATTGTATAAATATACTACAGTAATTGTGCACATTGTATAAATATACTAAAGTAATTGTGCACATTGTATAAATATACTACAGTAATTGTGCACACTGTATAAATATATTACAGTAATTGTGAACACTGTATAAATATACTACAGTAATTGTGCACATTGTATAAATATACTACAGTAATTGTGCACATTGTATAAATATACTACAGTAAATGTGAACATTGTATAAATATACTACAGTAATTGTGCACGCTGTATAAATATACTACAGTAATTGTGCACATTGTATAGATATACTACAGTCATTGTACACATTGTATAGATATACTACAGTAATTGTGCACATCATATAAACATACTACAGTAATTGTGCACATTGTATAAATATACTACAGTAATTGTGCACACTGTATAAATATACTACAGTCATTGTACACACTGTATAAATATACTACAATAAATGTGCACATTTTATAAATATACTACAGTAATTGTGCACACTGTATAAATATACTACAGTAATTGTGCACACTGTATAAATATACTACAGTCATTGTCCACACTGTATAAATATACTACAGTCATTGTGCACACTGTATAAATATACTACAGTAATTGTGCACATTGTGTAAATATACTACAGTAGTTGTGCACACTGTATAAATATACTACAGTAAATGTGCCCATTGTATAGAAATACTACAGTAATTGTGCACATTGTATAAATATACTACAGTAATTGTGCACATTGTATAAGTATACTACAGTCATTGTGCACACTGTATAAATATACTTCAGTAATTGTGCACATTGTATAAATATACTACAGTAATTGTGCTCATTGTATAAATATGCTACAGTAATTGTGCACATTATATAAATATACTACAGTAATTGTGCACATTGTATAAATATACTACAGTAATTGTGCACATTGTATAAATATACTACAGTAATTGTGCACATTATATAAATATACTACAGTAATTGTGCACATTGTATAAATATACGACAGTAATTGTGCACATTGTATAAATGTACTACATTAATTGTGCACATTGTATAAATGTACTACAGTAATTGTGCACACTGTATAAATGTACTACAGTAATTGTGCACACTGTATAAATATATTACAGTAATTGTGAACACTGTATAAATATACTACAGTAATTGTGCACAGTGTATAAATATATTACAGTAATTGTGCACACTGTATATATATATACTACAGTAATTGTGCACATTGTATAAATATACTACAGTAATTGTGCACACTGTGTAAATATACTACAGTAATTGTGCACATTGTATAAATATACTACAGTAATTGTGCACATTGTATAAATGTACTACAGTAATTGTGCACATTGTATGAATATACTACAGTAATTTTGCACACTGTATAAATATACTACAGTAATTGTGCACACTGTATAAATATACTACAGTAATTGTGCACATTGTATAAATATACTACAGTAATTGTGCACACTGTATAAATATACTTCAGTAATTGTGCACATTGTATAAATATACTACAGTAATTGTGCACACTGTATAAATATACTACAGTAAATGTGCCCATTGTATAGAAATACTACAGTAATTGTGCACATTGTATAAATATACTACAGTCATTGTGCACACTGTATAAATATACTTCAGTAATTGTGCACATTGTATAAATATACTACAGTAATTGTGCACACTGTATAAATATACTACAGTAAATGTGCCCATTGTATAAATATACTACAGTAATTGTGCACACTGTATAAATATACTACAGTAATTGTGCACACTGTATAAATATACTACAGTAATTGTGCACAATGTATAAAGATACTACAGTAATTGTGCACATTGTATAAATATACTACAGTAATTGTGCTTACTGTATAAATATACTACAGTAATTGTGCACATTGTATAAATATACTACAGTAATTGTGCACATTGTATAAATATACTACAGTAATTGTGCACACTGTATAAATATACTACAGTAATTGTGCACATTGTATAAATATACTACAGTAATTGTGCACATTGTATAAATATACTAAAGTAATTGTGCACATTGTATAAATATACTACAGTAATTGTGCACACTGTATAAATATATTACAGTAATTGTGAACACTGTATAAATATACTACAGTAATTGTGCACATTGTATAAATATACTACAGTAATTGTGCACATTGTATAAATATACTACAGTAAATGTGAACATTGTATAAATATACTACAGTAATTGTGCACGCTGTATAAATATACTACAGTAATTGTGCACATTGTATAGATATACTACAGTCATTGTACACATTGTATAGATATACTACAGTAATTGTGCACATCATATAAACATACTACAGTAATTGTGCACATTGTATAAATATACTACAGTAATTGTGCACACTGTATAAATATACTACAGTCATTGTACACACTGTATAAATATACTACAGTAAATGTGCACATTTTATAAATATACTACAGTAATTGTGCACACTGTATAAATATACTACAGTAATTGTGCACATTGTATGAATATACTACAGTAATTCTGCACACTGTATAAATATACTACAGTAATTGTGCACACTGTATAAATATACTACAGTTATTGTGCACATTGTATAAATATACTACAGTAATTGTGCACACTGTATAAATATACTTCAGTAATTGTGCACATTGTATAAATATACTACAGTAATTGTGCACACTGTATAAATATACTACAGTAAATGTGCCCATTGTATAGAAATACTACAGTAATTGTGCACATTGTATAAATATACTACAGTCATTGTGCACACTGTATAAATATACTTCAGTAATTGTGCACATTGTATAAATATACTACAGTAATTGTGCACACTGTATAAATATACTACAGTAAATGTGCCCATTGTATAGAAATACTACAGTAATTGTTCACATTGTATAAATATACTACAGTAATTGTGCAAACTGTATAAATATACTACAGTAATTGTGCACATTGTATAAAGATACTACAGTAATTGTGCACACTGTATAAATATACTACAATAAATGTGCACATTTTATAAATATACTACAGTAATTGTGCACATTGTATAAATATACTACAATAAATGTGCACATTTTATAAATATACTACAGTAATTGTGCACATTGTATAAATATACTACATTCATTGTGCACACTGTATAAATATACTACAGTAATTTTGCACACTGTATAAATATACTACAGTAAACGTGCCCATTGTATAAATATACTACAGTAATTGTGCACACTGTATAAATATACTACAGTAATTGTGCACACTGTATAAATATACTACAGTAATTGTGCACAATGTATAAATATACTACAGTAATTGTGCACATTGTATAAATATACTACAGTAATTGTGCTTACTGTATAAATATACTACAGTAATTGTGCACATTGTATAAATATACTACAGTAATTGTGCACATTGTATAAATATACTACAGTAATTGTGCACACTGTATAAATATACTACAGTAATTGTGCACATTGTATAAATATACTACAGTAATTGTGCACATTGTATAAATATGCTAAAGTAATTGTGCACATTGTATAAATATACTACAGTAATTGTGCACACTGTATAAATATATTACAGTAATTGTGAACACTGTATAAATATACTACAGTAATTGTGCACATTGTATAAATATACTACAGTAATTGTGCACATTGTATAAATATACTACAGTAAATGTGAACATTGTATAAATATACTACAGTAATTGTGCACGCTGTATAAATATACTACAGTAATTGTGCACATTGTATAGATATACTACAGTCATTGTACACATTGTATAGATATACTACAGTAATTGTGCACATCATATAAACATACTACAGTAATTGTGCACATTGTATAAATATACTACAGTAATTGTGCACACTGTATAAATATACTACAGTCATTGTACACACTGTATAAATATACTACAGTAAATGTGCACATTTTATAAATATACTACAGTAATTGTGCACACTGTATAAATATACTACAGTAATTGTGCACATTGTATGAATATACTACAGTAATTCTGCACACTGTATAAATATACTACAGTAATTGTGCACACTGTATAAATATACTACAGTAATTGTGCACATTGTATAAATATACTACAGTAATTGTGCACACTGTATAAATATACTTCAGTAATTGTGCACATTGTATAAATA
This sequence comes from Hyla sarda, assembly GCF_029499605.1. Classification (NCBI taxonomy): domain Eukaryota; kingdom Metazoa; phylum Chordata; class Amphibia; order Anura; family Hylidae; genus Hyla; species Hyla sarda. Next base: position 200,436 of record NW_026610453.1, on the reverse strand, counting down.
TACTACAGTAATTGTGCACACTGTATAAATATACTACAGTAAATGTGCCCATTGTATAGAAATACTACAGTAATTGTGCACATTGTATAAATATACTACAGTCATTGTGCACACTGTATAAATATACTTCAGTAATTGTGGACATTGTATAAATATACTACAGTAATTGTGCACACTGTATAAATATACTACAGTAAATGTGCCCATTGTATAGAAATACTACAGTAATTGTTCACATTGTATAAATATACTACAGTAATTGTGCAAACTGTATAAATATACTACAGTAATTGTGCACATTGTATAAAGATACTACAGTAATTGTGCACACTGTATAAATATACTACAATAAATGTGCACATTTTATAAATATACTACAGTAATTGTGCACATTGTATAAATATACTACAATAAATGTGCACATTTTATAAATATACTACAGTAATTGTGCACATTGTATAAATATACTACATTCATTGTGCACACTGTATAAATATACTACAGTAATTTTGCACACTGTATAAATATACTACAGTAAATGTGCCCATTGTATAAATATACTACAGTAATTGTGCACACTGTATAAATATACTACAGTAATTGTGCACACTGTATAAATATACTACAGTAATTGTGCACAATGTATAAATATACTACAGTAATTGTGCACATTGTATAAATATACTACAGTAATTGTGCTTACTGTATAAATATACTACAGTAATTGTGCACATTGTATAAATATACTACAGTAATTGTGCACATTGTATAAATATACTACAGTAATTGTGCACACTGTATAAATATACTACAGTAATTGTGCACATTGTATAAATATACTACAGTAATTGTGCACATTGTATAAATATACTAAAGTAATTGTGCACATTGTATAAATATACTACAGTAATTGTGCACACTGTATAAATATATTACAGTAATTGTGAACACTGTATAAATATACTACAGTAATTGTGCACATTGTATAAATATACTACAGTAATTGTGCACATTGTATAAATATACTACAGTAAATGTGAACATTGTATAAATATACTACAGTAATTGTGCACGCTGTATAAATATACTACAGTAATTGTGCACATTGTATAGATATACTACAGTCATTGTACACATTGTATAGATATACTACAGTAATTGTGCACATCATATAAACATACTACAGTAATTGTGCACATTGTATAAATATACTACAGTAATTGTGCACACTGTATAAATATACTACAGTCATTGTACACACTGTATAAATATACTACAGTAAATGTGCACATTTTATAAATATACTACAGTAATTGTGCACACTGTATAAATATACTACAGTAATTGTGCACATTGTATAAATATACTACAGTCATTGTGCACACTGTATAAATATACTACAGTCATTGTGCACATTGTGTAAATATACTACAGTAGTTGTGCACACTGTATAAATGTACTACAGTAAATGTGCCCATTGTATAGAAATATTACAGTAATTGTGCACATTGTATAAATATACTACAGTAATTGTGCACATTGTATAAATATACTACAGTAATTGTGCACACTGTATAAATGTACTACAGTAATTGTGCACATTGTGTAAATATACTACAGTAATTGTGCACACTGTATAAATATATTACAGTGATTGTGCACACTGTATAAATATACTACAGTCATTGTCCACACTGTATAAATATACTACAGTCATTGTGCACACTGTATAAATATACTACAGTAATTGTGCACATTGTGTAAATATACTACAGTAGTTGTGCACACTGTATAAATATACTACAGTAAATGTGCCCATTGTATAGAAATACTACAGTAATTGTGCACATTGTATAAATATACTACAGTAATTGTGCACATTGTATAAGTATACTACAGTCATTGTGCACACTGTATAAATATACTTCAGTAATTGTGCACATTGTATAAATATACTACAGTAATTGTGCTCATTGTATAAATATGCTACAGTAATTGTGCACATTATATAAATATACTACAGTAATTGTGCACATTGTATAAATATACTACAGTAATTGTGCACATTGTATAAATATACTACAGTAATTGTGCACATTATATAAATATACTACAGTAATTGTGCACATTGTATAAATATACGACAGTAATTGTGCACATTGTATAAATGTACTACATTAATTGTGCACATTGTATAAATGTACTACAGTAATTGTGCACACTGTATAAATGTACTACAGTAATTGTGCACACTGTATAAATATATTACAGTAATTGTGAACACTGTATAAATATACTACAGTAATTGTGCACAGTGTATAAATATATTACAGTAATTGTGCACACTGTATATATATATACTACAGTAATTGTGCACATTGTATAAATATACTACAGTAATTGTGCACACTGTGTAAATATACTACAGTAATTGTGCACATTGTATAAATATACTACAGTAATTGTGCACATTGTATAAATGTACTACAGTAATTGTGCACATTGTATGAATATACTACAGTAATTTTGCACACTGTATAAATATACTACAGTAATTGTGCACACTGTATAAATATACTACAGTAATTGTGCACATTGTATAAATATACTACAGTAATTGTGCACACTGTATAAATATACTTCAGTAATTGTGCACATTGTATAAATATACTACAGTAATTGTGCACACTGTATAAATATACTACAGTAAATGTGCCCATTGTATAGAAATACTACAGTAATTGTGCACATTGTATAAATATACTACAGTCATTGTGCACACTGTATAAATATACTTCAGTAATTGTGCACATTGTATAAATATACTACAGTAATTGTGCACACTGTATAAATATACTACAGTAAATGTGCCCATTGTATAAATATACTACAGTAATTGTGCACACTGTATAAATATACTACAGTAATTGTGCACACTGTATAAATATACTACAGTAATTGTGCACAATGTATAAAGATACTACAGTAATTGTGCACATTGTATAAATATACTACAGTAATTGTGCTTACTGTATAAATATACTACAGTAATTGTGCACATTGTATAAATATACTACAGTAATTGTGCACATTGTATAAATATACTACAGTAATTGTGCACACTGTATAAATATACTACAGTAATTGTGCACATTGTATAAATATACTACAGTAATTGTGCACATTGTATAAATATACTAAAGTAATTGTGCACATTGTATAAATATACTACAGTAATTGTGCACACTGTATAAATATATTACAGTAATTGTGAACACTGTATAAATATACTACAGTAATTGTGCACATTGTATAAATATACTACAGTAATTGTGCACATTGTATAAATATACTACAGTAAATGTGAACATTGTATAAATATACTACAGTAATTGTGCACGCTGTATAAATATACTACAGTAATTGTGCACATTGTATAGATATACTACAGTCATTGTACACATTGTATAGATATACTACAGTAATTGTGCACATCATATAAACATACTACAGTAATTGTGCACATTGTATAAATATACTACAGTAATTGTGCACACTGTATAAATATACTACAGTCATTGTACACACTGTATAAATATACTACAGTAAATGTGCACATTTTATAAATATACTACAGTAATTGTGCACACTGTATAAATATACTACAGTAATTGTGCACATTGTATGAATATACTACAGTAATTCTGCACACTGTATAAATATACTACAGTAATTGTGCACACTGTATAAATATACTACAGTTATTGTGCACATTGTATAAATATACTACAGTAATTGTGCACACTGTATAAATATACTTCAGTAATTGTGCACATTGTATAAATATACTACAGTAATTGTGCACACTGTATAAATATACTACAGTAAATGTGCCCATTGTATAGAAATACTACAGTAATTGTGCACATTGTATAAATATACTACAGTCATTGTGCACACTGTATAAATATACTTCAGTAATTGTGCACATTGTATAAATATACTACAGTAATTGTGCACACTGTATAAATATACTACAGTAAATGTGCCCATTGTATAGAAATACTACAGTAATTGTTCACATTGTATAAATATACTACAGTAATTGTGCAAACTGTATAAATATACTACAGTAATTGTGCACATTGTATAAAGATACTACAGTAATTGTGCACACTGTATAAATATACTACAATAAATGTGCACATTTTATAAATATACTACAGTAATTGTGCACATTGTATAAATATACTACAATAAATGTGCACATTTTATAAATATACTACAGTAATTGTGCACATTGTATAAATATACTACATTCATTGTGCACACTGTATAAATATACTACAGTAATTTTGCACACTGTATAAATATACTACAGTAAACGTGCCCATTGTATAAATATACTACAGTAATTGTGCACACTGTATAAATATACTACAGTAATTGTGCACACTGTATAAATATACTACAGTAATTGTGCACAATGTATAAATATACTACAGTAATTGTGCACATTGTATAAATATACTACAGTAATTGTGCTTACTGTATAAATATACTACAGTAATTGTGCACATTGTATAAATATACTACAGTAATTGTGCACATTGTATAAATATACTACAGTAATTGTGCACACTGTATAAATATACTACAGTAATTGTGCACATTGTATAAATATACTACAGTAATTGTGCACATTGTATAAATATGCTAAAGTAATTGTGCACATTGTATAAATATACTACAGTAATTGTGCACACTGTATAAATATATTACAGTAATTGTGAACACTGTATAAATATACTACAGTAATTGTGCACATTGTATAAATATACTACAGTAATTGTGCACATTGTATAAATATACTACAGTAAATGTGAACATTGTATAAATATACTACAGTAATTGTGCACGCTGTATAAATATACTACAGTAATTGTGCACATTGTATAGATATACTACAGTCATTGTACACATTGTATAGATATACTACAGTAATTGTGCACATCATATAAACATACTACAGTAATTGTGCACATTGTATAAATATACTACAGTAATTGTGCACACTGTATAAATATACTACAGTCATTGTACACACTGTATAAATATACTACAGTAAATGTGCACATTTTATAAATATACTACAGTAATTGTGCACACTGTATAAATATACTACAGTAATTGTGCACATTGTATGAATATACTACAGTAATTCTGCACACTGTATAAATATACTACAGTAATTGTGCACACTGTATAAATATACTACAGTAATTGTGCACATTGTATAAATATACTACAGTAATTGTGCACACTGTATAAATATACTTCAGTAATTGTGCACATTGTATAAATATACTACAGTAATTGTGCACACTGTATAAATATACTACAGTAAATGTGCCCATTGTATAGAAATACTACAGTAATTGTGCACATTGTATAAATATACTACAGTCATTGTGCACACTGTATAAATATACTTCAGTAATTGTGGACATTGTATAAATATACTACAGTAATTGTGCACACTGTATAAATATACTACAGTAAATGTGCCCATTGTATAGAAATACTACAGTAATTGTTCACATTGTATAAATATACTACAGTAATTGTGCAAACTGTATAAATATACTACAGTAATTGTGCACATTGTATAAAGATACTACAGTAATTGTGCACACTGTATAAATATACTACAATAAATGTGCACATTTTATAAATATACTACAGTAATTGTGCACATTGTATAAATATACTACAATAAATGTGCACATTTTATAAATATACTACAGTAATTGTGCACATTGTATAAATATACTACATTCATTGTGCACACTGTATAAATATACTACAGTAATTTTGCACACTGTATAAATATACTACAGTAAATGTGCCCATTGTATAAATATACTACAGTAATTGTGCACACTGTATAAATATACTACAGTAATTGTGCACACTGTATAAATATACTACAGTAATTGTGCACAATGTATAAATATACTACAGTAATTGTGCACATTGTATAAATATACTACAGTAATTGTGCTTACTGTATAAATATACTACAGTAATTGTGCACATTGTATAAATATACTACAGTAATTGTGCACATTGTATAAATATACTACAGTAATTGTGCACACTGTATAAATATACTACAGTAATTGTGCACATTGTATAAATATACTACAGTAATTGTGCACATTGTATAAATATACTAAAGTAATTGTGCACATTGTATAAATATACTACAGTAATTGTGCACACTGTATAAATATATTACAGTAATTGTGAACACTGTATAAATATACTACAGTAATTGTGCACATTGTATAAATATACTACAGTAATTGTGCACATTGTATAAATATACTACAGTAAATGTGAACATTGTATAAATATACTACAGTAATTGTGCACGCTGTATAAATATACTACAGTAATTGTGCACATTGTATAGATATACTACAGTCATTGTACACATTGTATAGATATACTACAGTAATTGTGCACATCATATAAACATACTACAGTAATTGTGCACATTGTATAAATATACTACAGTAATTGTGCACACTGTATAAATATACTACAGTCATTGTACACACTGTATAAATATACTACAGTAAATGTGCACATTTTATAAATATACTACAGTAATTGTGCACACTGTATAAATATACTACAGTAATTGTGCACATTGTATAAATATACTACAGTCATTGTGCACACTGTATAAATATACTACAGTCATTGTGCACATTGTGTAAATATACTACAGTAGTTGTGCACACTGTATAAATGTACTACAGTAAATGTGCCCATTGTATAGAAATATTACAGTAATTGTGCACATTGTATAAATATACTACAGTAATTGTGCACATTGTATAAATATACTACAGTAATTGTGCACACTGTATAAATGTACTACAGTAATTGTGCACATTGTGTAAATATACTACAGTAATTGTGCACACTGTATAAATATATTACAGTGATTGTGCACACTGTATAAATGTACTACAGTAATTGTGCACATTGTATAAATATACTACAGTAATTGTGCACACTGTATAAATATACTACAGTAATTGTGCACACTGTATAAATATACTACAGTAATTGTGCACACTGTATAAATATACTACAGTAATTGTGCACATTGTATAAATATACTACAGTAATTGTGCACACTGTATAAATATACTACAATAAATGTGCACATTTTATAAATATACTACAGTAATTGTGCACATTGTATAAATATACTACAGTAAATGTGCACATTGTATAAATATACTACAGTAATTGTGCACATTGTATAAATATACTACAGTAAATGTGCACATTTTATAAATATACTACAGTAATTGTGCACATTGCATAAATATACTACAGTAATTGTGCACATTGTTTAAATATACTACAGTAATTGTGCACGCTGTATAAATATACTACAGTAATTGTGCACACTGTATAAATATACTACAGTCATTGTGCACACTGTATAAATATACTACAGTAATTGTGCACATTGTGTAAATATACTACAGTAGTTGTGCACACTGTATAAATATACTACAGTAAATGTGCCCATTGTATAGAAATACTACAGTAATTGTGCACATTGTATAAATATTCTACAGTAATTGTGCACGCTGTATAAATATACTACAGTAATTATGTACACTATAAATATACTACAGTAATTGTGCACATTGTATAAATATACTACAGTAATTGTGCACACTGTATAAATATACTTCAGTAATTGTGCACATTGCATAAATATACTACAGTAATTATGCACACTGTATAAATATACTACAGTAAATGTGCCCATTGTATAGAAATACTACAGTAATTGTGCACATTGTATAAATGTACTACAGTAATTGTGCACATTGTATAAATATACTACAGTAATTGTGCACATTGTATAAATATACTACAGTCATTGTGCACACTGTATAAATATACTTCAGTAATTGTGCACATTGTATAAATATACTACAGTAATTGTGCACATTTTATAAATATACTACAGTAAATGTGCCCATTGTATAGAAAAACTACAGTAATTGTTCACATTGTATAAATATACTACAGTAATTGTGCACACTGTATAAATATACTACAGTAATTGTGCACATTGTATAAATATACTACAGTAATTGTGCACACTGTATAAATATACTACAGTAATTGTGCACAATGTATAAATATACTACAGTAATTGTGCACATTGTATAAATATACTACAGTAATTGTGCTTACTGTATAAATATACTACAGTAATTTTGCACATTGTATAAATATACTACAGTAATTGTGCACATTGTATAAATATACTACAGTAATTGTGCACACTGTATAAATATACTACAGTAATTGTGCACATTGTATAAATATGCTACAGTAATTGTGCACATTGTATAAATATACTAAAGTAATTGTGCACACTGTATAAATATATTACAGTAATTGTGAACACTGTATAAATATACTACAGTAATTGTGCACATTGTATAAATATACTACAGTAATTGTGCACACTGTATAAATATACTACAGTAATTGTGCACACTGTATAAATATACTAAAGTAATTGTGCACATTGTATAAATATACTACAGTAATTGTGCACACTGTATAAATATATTACAGTAATTGTGAACACTGTATAAATATACTACAGTAATTGTGCACATTGTATAAATATACTACAGTAATTGTGCACATTTTATAAATATACTACAGTAATTGTGCACATTGTATAAATATACTACAGTAATTGTGCACGCTGTATAAATATACTACAGTAATTGTGCACATTGTATAGATATACTACAGTCATTGTACACACTGTATAAATATACTACAGTAATTGTGCACATTGTACTACAGTAATTGTGCACATTGTATAGATATACTACAGTCATTGTACACACTGTATAAATATACTACAGTAATTGTGCACATTGTATAAATATACTACAGTAATTGTGCACATTGTATAGATATACTACAGTAAATGTGCACATCATATAAACATACTACAGTAATTGTGCACATTGTATAAATATACTACAGTAATTGTGCACACTGTATAAATATACTACAGTCATTGTACACACTGTATAAATATACTACAGTAAATGTGCACACTGTATAAATATACTACAGTAATTGTGCACATTGTATAAATATACTACAGTAATTGTGCACATTGTATAAATATACTACAGTAATTGTGCACATTGCATAAATGCACTACAGTAATTGTGCACATTGTATAAATGTACTACAGTCATTGTGCACACTGTATAAATATACTACAGTAATTGTGCACACTTTATAAATATACTACAGTCATTGTGCACACTTTATAAATATACTACAGTCATTGTGCACAATGTATAAATATACTACAGTCATTGTGCACACTGTATAAATATACTACAGTAATTGTACACATTGTGTAAATATACTACAGTAGTTGTGCACACTGTATAAATATACTACAGTAAATGTGCCCATTGTATAGAAATACTACAGTAATTGTGCACATTGTATAAATATACTACAGTAATTGTGCACATTTTATAAATATACTACAGTAATTGTGCACACTGTATAAATGTACTACAGTAATTGTGCACATTATATAAATATACTACAGTAATTGTGCTCAGTGTATAATTATACTACAGTAATTGTGCACATTGTATAAATGTACTACAGTAATTGTGCACACTGTATAAATATACCACAGTAATTGTGCACATTGTATAAATATACTACAGTAATTGTGCACATTATATAAATATACTACAGTAATTGTGCTCATTGTATAAATATACTACAGTAATTGTGCACATTGTATAAATGTACTACAGTAATTGTGCACATTGTATAAATATACTACAGTAATTGTGCACATTGTATAAATGTACTACAGTAATTGTGCACATAGTATAAATATTTTACAGTAATTGTGCACATTGTATAAATATACGACAGTAATTGTGCACATTGTATAAATGTACTACAGTAATTGTGCACATTGTATAAATGTACTACAGTAATTGTGCACACTGTATAAATGTACTACAGTAATTGTGCACACTGTATAAATATATTACAGTAATTGTGAACACTGTATAAATATACTACAGTCATTGTGCACACTGTATAAATATACTTCAGTAATTGTGCACATTGTATAAATATACTACAGTAATTGTGCACACTGTATAAATATACTACAGTAAATGTGCCCATTGTATAGAAATACTACAGTAATTGTTTACATTGTATAAATATACTACAGTAATTGTGCAAACTGTATAAATATACTACAGTAATTGTGCACATTGTATAAAGATACTACAGTAATTGTGCACACTGTATAAATATACTACAATAAATGTGCACATTTTATAAATATACTACAGTAATTGTGCACATTGTATAAATATACTACAATAAATGTGCACATTTTATAAATATACTACAGTAATTGTGCACATTGTATAAATATACTACAGTAATTGTGCTTACTGTATAAATATACTACAGTAATTGTGCACATTGTATAAATATACTACAGTAATTGTGCACATTGTATAAATATACTACAGTAATTGTGCACACTGTATAAATATACTACAGTAATTGTGCACATTGTATAAATATACTAAAGTAATTGTGCACATTGTATAAATATACTACAGTAATTGTGCACACTGTATAAATATATTAGAGTAATTGTGAACACTGTATAAATATACTACAGTAATTGTGCACATTGTATAAATATACTACAGTAATTGTGCACATTGTATAAATATACTACAGTAAATGTGAACATTGTATAAATATACTACAGTAATTGTGCACGCTGTATAAATATACTACAGTAATTGTGCACATTGTATAGATATACTACAGTCATTGTACACATTGTATAGATATACTACAGTAATTGTGCACATCATATAAACATACTACAGTAATTGTGCACATTGTATAAATATACTACAGTAATTGTGCACACTGTATAAATATACTACAGTCATTGTACACACTGTATAAATATACTACAGTAAATGTGCACACTGTATAAATATACTACAGTAATTGTGCACATTGTATAAATATACTACAGTAATTGTGCACATTGTATAAATATACTACAGTAATTGTGCACATTGCATAAATGCACTACAGTAATTGTGCACATTGTATAAATGTACTACAGTCATTGTGCACACTGTATAAATATACTACAGTAATTGTGCACACTTTATAAATATACTACAGTCATTGTGCACACTTTATAAATATACTACAGTCATTGTGCACACTGTATAAATATACTACAGTCATTGTGCACACTGTATAAATATACTACAGTAATTGTACACATTGTGTAAATATACTACAGTAGTTGTGCACACTGTATAAATATACTACAGTAAATGTGCCCATTGTATAGAAATACTACAGTAATTGTGCACATTGTATAAATATACTACAGTAATTGTGCACATTGTATAAATATACTACAGTAATTGTGCACACTGTATAAATGTACTACAGTAATTGTGCACATTATATAAATATACTACAGTAATTGTGCTCAGTGTATAATTATACTACAGTAATTGTGCACATTGTATAAATGTACTACAGTAATTGTGCACATTGTATAAATATACTACAGTAATTGTGCACATTGTATAAATGTACTACAGTAATTGTGCACACTGTATAAATATACCACAGTAATTGTGCACATTGTATAAATATACTACAGTAATTGTGCACATTATATAAATATACTACAGTAATTGTGCTCATTGTATAATTATACTACAGTAATTGTGCACATTGTATAAATGTACTACAGTAATTGTGCACATTGTATAAATATACTAAAGTAATTGTGCACATTGTATAAATGTACTACAGTAATTGTGCACACTTTATAAATATACTAAAGTAATTGTGCACATTGTATAAATGTACTACAGTAATTGTGCACATTGTATAAATATACTACAGTAATTGTGCACATTGTATAAATGTACTACAGTAATTGTGCACACTGTATAAATATACCACAGTAATTGTGCACATTGTATAAATATACTACAGTAATTGTGCACATTGTATAAATATACTACAGTAATTGTGCACACTGTATAAATATACTACAGTAATTGTGCACATTGTATAAATATACTACAGTAATTGTGCACATTGTATAAATATACTAAAGTAATTGTGCACATTGTATAAATGTACTACAGTAATTGTGCACACTTTATAAATATACTAAAGTAATTGTGCACATTGTATAAATATACTACAGTAATTGTGCACATTGTATAGATATACTACAGTCATTGTACACACTGTATAAATATACTACAGTAATTGTGCACATTGTATAAATATACTACAGTAATTGTGCACATTGTATAAATATACTACAGTAATTGTGCACATTGTATAGATATACTACAGTAATTGTGCACATCATATAAACATACTACAGTAATTGTGCACATTGTATAAATATACTTCAGTAATTGTGCACACTGTATAAATATACTACAGTCATTGTGCACACTGTATAAATATACTACAGTAAATGTGCACATTTTATAAATATACTACAGTAATTGTGCACACTGTATAAATATACTACAGTAATTGTGCACACTGTATAAATATACTACAGTAATTGTGCACATTGTATAAATATACTACAGTAATTGTGCACATTGTATAAATATACTACAGTAATTGTGCACATTGCATAAATGCACTACAGTAATTGTGCACATTGTGTAAATATACTACAGTAATTGTGCACACTGTATAAATATATTACAGTAATTGTGCACACTGTATAAATGTACTACAGTAATTGTGCACATTGTATAAATATACTACTGTAAATGTGCCCATTGTATAGAAATACTACAGTAATTGTGCACATTGTATAAATATACTAAAGTAATTGTGCACATTGTATAAATATACTACAGTAATTGTGCACACTGTATAAATATATTACAGTAATTGTGAACACTGTATAAATATACTACAGTAATTCTGCACATTGTATAAATATACTACAGTAATTGTGCACATTGTATAAATATACTACAGTAATTGTGCACATTGTATAAATATACTACAGTAATTGTGCACATTGTATAAATATACTACAGTAAATGTGCACATTGTGTAAATATACTACAGTAGTTGTGCACACTGTATAAATATACTACAGTAAATGTGCCCATTGTATAGAAATACTACAGTAATTGTGCACATTGTATAAATATACTACAGTAATTGTGCACATTGTATAAGTATACTACAGTCATTGTGCACACTGTATAAATATACTTCAGTAATTGTGCACATTGTATAAATATACTACAGTAATTGTGCTCATTGTATAAATATGCTACAGTAATTGTGCACATTATATAAATATACTACAGTAATTGTGCACATTGTATAAATATACTACAGTAATTGTGCACATTGTATAAATATATTACAGTAATTGTGCACATTATATAAATATACTACAGTAATTGTGCACATTGTATAAATATACGACAGTAATGGTGCACATTGTATAAATGTACTACATTAATTGTGCACATTGTATAAATGTACTACAGTAATTGTGCACACTGTATAAATGTACTACAGTAATTGTGCACACTGTATAAATATATTACAGTAATTGTGAACACTGTATAAATATACTACAGTAATTGTGCACAGTGTATAAATATATTACAGTAATTGTGCACACTGTATATATATATACTACAGTAATTGTGCACATTGTATAAATATACTACAGTAATTGTGCACACTGTGTAAATATACTACAGTAATTGTGCACATTGTATAAATATACTACAGTAATTGTGCACATTGTATAAATGTACTACAGTAATTGTGCACATTGTATGAATATACTACAGTAATTCTGCACACTGTATAAATATACTACAGTAATTGTGCACACTGTATAAATATACTACAGTAATTGTGCACACTGTATAAATATACTACAGTAATTGTGCACATTGTATAAATATACTACAGTAATTGTGCACACTGTATAAATATACTTCAGTAATTGTGCACATTGTATAAATATACTACAGTAATTTTGCACACTGTATAAATATACTACAGTAAATGTGCCCATTGTATAGAAATACTACAGTAATTGTGCACATTGTATAAATATACTACAGTCATTGTGCACACTGTATAAATATACTTCAGTAATTGTGCACATTGTATAAATATACTACAGTAATTGTGCACACTGTATAAATATACTACAGTAAATGTGCCCATTGTATAGAAATACTACAGTAATTGTTCACATTGTATAAATATACTACAGTAATTGTGCAAACTGTATAAATATACTACAGTAATTGTGCACATTGTATAAAGATACTACAGTAATTGTGCACACTGTATAAATATACTACAATAAATGTGCACATTTTATAAATATACTACAGTAATTGTGCACATTGTATAAATATACTACAATAAATGTGCACATTTTATAAATATACTACAGTAATTGTGCACATTGTATAAATATACTACAGTAATTGTGCTTACTGTATAAATATACTACAGTAATTGTGCACATTGTATAAATATACTACAGTAATTGTGCACATTGTATAAATATACTACAGTAATTGTGCACACTGTATAAATATACTACAGTAATTGTGCACATTGTATAAATATACTACAGTAATTGTGCACATTGTATAAATATACTAAAGTAATTGTGCACATTGTATAAATATACTACAGTAATTGTGCACACTGTATAAATATATTACAGTAATTGTGAACACTGTATAAATATACTACAGTAATTGTGCACATTGTATAAATATACTACAGTAATTGTGCACATTGTATAAATATACTACAGTAAATGTGAACATTGTATAAATATACTACAGTAATTGTGCACGCTGTATAAATATACTACAGTAATTGTGCACATTGTATAGATATACTACAGTCATTGTACACATTGTATAGATATACTACAGTAATTGTGCACATCATATAAACATACTACAGTAATTGTGCACATTGTATAAATATACTACAGTAATTGTGCACACTGTATAAATATACTACAGTCATTGTACACACTGTATAAATATACTACAGTAAATGTGCACATTTTATAAATATACTACAGTAATTGTGCACACTGTATAAATATACTACAGTAATTGTGCACATTGTATGAATATACTACAGTAATTCTGCACACTGTATAAATATACTACAGTAATTGTGCACACTGTATAAATATACTACAGTAATTGTGCACATTGTATAAATATACTACAGTAATTGTGCACACTGTATAAATATACTTCAGTAATTGTGCACATTGTATAAATATACTACAGTAATTGTGCACACTGTATAAATATACTACAGTAAATGTGCCCATTGTATAGAAATACTACAGTAATTGTGCACATTGTATAAATATACTACAGTCATTGTGCACACTGTATAAATATACTTCAGTAATTGTGGACATTGTATAAATATACTACAGTAATTGTGCACACTGTATAAATATACTACAGTAAATGTGCCCATTGTATAGAAATACTACAGTAATTGTTCACATTGTATAAATATACTACAGTAATTGTGCAAACTGTATAAATATACTACAGTAATTGTGCACATTGTATAAAGATACTACAGTAATTGTGCACACTGTATAAATATACTACAATAAATGTGCACATTTTATAAATATACTACAGTAATTGTGCACATTGTATAAATATACTACAATAAATGTGCACATTTTATAAATATACTACAGTAATTGTGCACATTGTATAAATATACTACATTCATTGTGCACACTGTATAAATATACTACAGTAATTTTGCACACTGTATAAATATACTACAGTAAATGTGCCCATTGTATAAATATACTACAGTAATTGTGCACACTGTATAAATATACTACAGTAATTGTGCACACTGTATAAATATACTACAGTAATTGTGCACAATGTATAAATATACTACAGTAATTGTGCACATTGTATAAATATACTACAGTAATTGTGCTTACTGTATAAATATACTACAGTAATTGTGCACATTGTATAAATATACTACAGTAATTGTGCACATTGTATAAATATACTACAGTAATTGTGCACACTGTATAAATATACTACAGTAATTGTGCACATTGTATAAATATACTACAGTAATTGTGCACATTGTATAAATATACTAAAGTAATTGTGCACATTGTATAAATATACTACAGTAATTGTGCACATTGTATAAATGTACTACAGTAATTGTGCACACTGTATAAATGTACTACAGTAATTGTGCACACTGTATAAATATACTACAGTAATTGTGCACATTGTATAAATATACTACAGTAATTGTGCACACTGTATAAATATACTACAGTAATTGTGCACACTGTATAAATATACTACAGTAATTGTGCACATTGTATAAATATACTACAGTAAATGTGAACATTGTATAAATATACTACAGTAATTGTGCACGCTGTATAAATATACTACAGTAATTGTGCACATTGTATAGATATACTACAGTCATTGTACACATTGTATAGATATACTACAGTAATTGTGCACATCATATAAACATACTACAGAAATTGTGCACATTGTATAAATATACTACAGTAATTGTGCACACTGTATAAATATACTACAGTCATTGTACACACTGTATAAATATACTACAGTAAATGTGCACATTTTATAAATATACTACAGTAATTGTGCACACTGTATAAATATACTACAGTAATTGTGCACATTGTATGAATATACTACAGTAATTCTGCACACTGTATAAATATACTACAGTAATTGTGCACACTGTATAAATATACTACAGTAATTGTGCACATTGTATAAATATACTACAGTAATTGTGCACACTGTATAAATATACTTCAGTAATTGTGCACATTGTATAAATATACTACAGTAATTGTGCACACTGTATAAATATACTACAGTAAATGTGCCCATTGTATAGAAATACTACAGTAATTGTGCACATTGTATAAATATACTACAGTCATTGTGCACACTGTATAAATATACTTCAGTAATTGTGCACATTGTATAAATATACTACAGTAATTGTGCACACTGTATAAATATACTACAGTAAATGTGCCCATTGTATAGAAATACTACAGTAATTGTTCACATTGTATAAATATACTACAGTAATTGTGCAAACTGTATAAATATACTACAGTAATTGTGCACATTGTATAAAGATACTACAGTAATTGTGCACACTGTATAAATATACTACAATAAATGTGCACATTTTATAAATATACTACAGTAATTGTGCACATTGTATAAATATACTACAATAAATGTGCACATTTTATAAATATACTACAGTAATTGTGCACATTGTATAAATATACTACATTCATTGTGCACACTGTATAAATATACTACAGTAATTTTGCACACTGTATAAATATACTACAGTAAATGTGCCCATTGTATAAATATACTACAGTAATTGTGCACACTGTATAAATATACTACAGTAATTGTGCACACTGTATAAATATACTACAGTAATTGTGCACAATGTATAAATATACTACAGTAATTGTGCACATTGTATGAATATACTACAGTAATTGTGCTTACTGTATAAATATACTACAGTAATTGTGCACATTGTATAAATATACTACAGTAATTGTGCACATTGTATAAATATACTACAGTAATTGTGCACACTGTATAAATATACTACAGTAATTGTGCACATTGTATAAATATACTACAGTAATTGTGCACATTGTATAAATATACTACAGTAATTGTGCACACTGTATAAATATATTACAGTAATTGTGAACACTGTATAAATATACTACAGTAATTGTGCACATTGTATAAATATACTACAGTAATTGTGCACATTGTATAAATATACTACAGTAAATGTGAACATTGTATAAATATACTACAGTAATTGTGCACGCTGTATAAATATAGTACAGTAATTGTGCACATTGTATAGATATACTACAGTCATTGTACACATTGTATAGATATACTACAGTAATTGTGCACATCATATAAACATACTACAGTAATTGTGCACATTGTATAAATATACTACAGTAATTGTGCACACTGTATAAATATACTACAGTCATTGTACACACTGTATAAATATACTACAGTAAATGTGCACATTTTATAAATATACTACAGTAATTGTGCACACTGTATAAATATACTACAGTAATTGTGCACATTGTATGAATATACTACAGTAATTCTGCACACTGTATAAATATACTACAGTAATTGTGCACACTGTATAAATATACTACAGTAATTGTGCACATTGTATAAATATACTACAGTAATTGTGCACACTGTATAAATATACTTCAGTAATTGTGCACATTGTATAAATATACTACAGTAATTGTGCACACTGTATAAATATACTACAGTAAATGTGCCCATTGTATAGAAATACTACAGTAATTGTGCACATTGTATAAATATACTACAGTCATTGTGCACACTGTATAAATATACTTCAGTAATTGTGGACATTGTATAAATATACTACAGTAATTGTGCACACTGTATAAATATACTACAGTAAATGTGCCCATTGTATAGAAATACTACAGTAATTGTTCACATTGTATAAATATACTACAGTAATTGTGCAAACTGTATAAATATACTACAGTAATTGTGCACATTGTATAAAGATACTACAGTAATTGTGCACACTGTATAAATATACTACAATAAATGTGCACATTTTATAAATATACTACAGTAATTGTGCACATTGTATAAATATACTACAATAAATGTGCACATTTTATAAATATACTACAGTAATTGTGCACATTGTATAAATATACTACATTCATTGTGCACACTGTATAAATATACTACAGTAATTTTGCACACTGTATAAATATACTACAGTAAATGTGCCCATTGTATAAATATACTACAGTAATTGTGCACACTGTATAAATATACTACAGTAATTGTGCACACTGTATAAATATACTACAGTAATTGTGCACAATGTATAAATATACTACAGTAATTGTGCACATTGTATGAATATACTACAGTAATTGTGCTTACTGTATAAATATACTACAGTAATTGTGCACATTGTATAAATATACTACAGTAATTGTGCACATTGTATAAATATACTACAGTAATTGTGCACACTGTATAAATATACTACAGTAATTGTGCACATTGTATAAATATACTACAGTAATTGTGCACATTGTATAAATATACTACAGTAATTGTGCACACTGTATAAATATATTACAGTAATTGTGAACACTGTATAAATATACTACAGTAATTGTGCACATTGTATAAATATACTACAGTAATTGTGCACATTGTATAAATATACTACAGTAAATGTGAACATTGTATAAATATACTACAGTAATTGTGCACGCTGTATAAATATAGTACAGTAATTGTGCACATTGTATAGATATACTACAGTCATTGTACACATTGTATAGATATACTACAGTAATTGTGCACATCATATAAACATACTACAGTAATTGTGCACATTGTATAAATATACTACAGTAATTGTGCACACTGTATAAATATACTACAGTCATTGTACACACTGTATAAATATACTACAGTAAATGTGCACATTTTATAAATATACTACAGTAATTGTGCACATTGTATAGATATACTACAGTAATTGTGCACATCATATAAACATACTACAGTAATTCTGCACACTGTATAAATATACTACAGTAATTGTGCACACTGTATAAATATACTACAGTAATTGTGCACATTGTATAAATATACTACAGTAATTGTGCACACTGTATAAATATACTTCAGTAATTGTGCACATTGTATAAATATACTACATTCATTGTGCACACTGTATAAATATACTACAGTAATTTTGCACACTGTATAAATATACTACAGTAAATGTGCCCATTGTATAAATATACTACAGTAATTGTGCACACTGTATAAATATACTACAGTAATTGTGCACACTGTATAAATATACTACAGTAATTGTGCACAATGTATAAATATACTACAGTAATTGTGCACATTGTATAAATATACTACAGTAATTGTGCTTACTGTATAAATATACTACAGTAATTGTGCACATTGTATAAATATACTACAGTAATTGTGCACATTGTATAAATATACTACAGTAATTGTGCACACTGTATAAATATACTACAGTAATTGTGCACATTGTATAAATATACTACAGTAATTGTGCACATTGTATAAATATACTAAAGTAATTGTGCACATTGTATAAATATACTACAGTAATTGTGCACACTGTATAAATATATTACAGTAATTGTGAACACTGTATAAATATACTACAGTAATTGTGCACATTGTATAAATATACTACAGTAATTGTGCACATTGTATAAATATACTACAGTAAATGTGAACATTGTATAAATATACTACAGTAATTGTGCACGCTGTATAAATATACTACAGTAATTGTGCACATTGTATAGATATACTACAGTCATTGTACACATTGTATAGATATACTACAGTAATTGTGCACATCATATAAACATACTACAGTAATTGTGCACATTGTATAAATATACTACAATAATTGTGCACACTGTATAAATATACTACAGTCATTGTACACACTGTATAAATATACTACAGTCATTGTGCACATTGTGTAAATATACTACAGTAGTTGTGCACACTGTATAAATGTACTACAGTAAATGTGCCCATTGTATAGAAATATTACAGTAATTGTGCACATTGTATAAATATACTACAGTAATTGTGCACATTGTATAAATATACTACAGTAATTGTGCACACTGTATAAATGTACTACAGTAATTGTGCACATTGTGTAAATATACTACAGTAATTGTGCACACTGTATAAATATATTACAGTAATTGTGCACACTGTATAAATGTACTACAGTAATTGTGCACATTGTATAAATATACTACAGTAATTGTGCACACTGTATAAATATACTACAGTAATTGTGCACACTGTATAAATATACTACAGTAATTGTGCACACTGTATAAATATACTAGAGTAATTGTGCACATTGTATAAATATACTACAGTAATTGTGCACACTGTATAAATATACTACAATAAATGTGCACATTTTATAAATATACTACAGTAATTGTGCACATTGTATAAATATACTACAGTAAATGTGCACATTGTATAAATATACTACAGTAATTGTGCACATTGTATAAATATACTACAGTAAATGTGCACATTTTATAAATATACTACAGTAATTGTGCACATTGCATAAATATACTACAGTAATTGTGCACATTGTTTAAATATACTACAGTAATTGTGCACGCTGTATAAATATACTACAGTAATTGTGCACACTGTATAAATATACTACAGTCATTGTGCACACTGTATAAATATACTACAGTAATTGTGCACATTGTGTAAATATACTACAGTAGTTGTGCACACTGTATAAATATACTACAGTAAATGTGCCCATTGTATAGAAATACTACAGTAATTGTGCACATTGTATAAATATACTACAGTAATTGTGCACGCTGTATAAATATACTACAGTAATTATGTACACTATAAATATACTACAGTAATTGTGCACATTGTATAAATATACTACAGTAATTGTGCACACTGTATAAATATACTTCAGTAATTGTGCACATTGCATAAATATACTACAGTAATTATGCACACTGTATAAATATACTACAGTAAATGTGCCCATTGTATAGAAATACTACAGTAATTGTGCACATTGTATAAATGTACTACAGTAATTGTGCACATTGTATAAATATACTACAGTAATTGTGCACATTGTATAAATATACTACAGTCATTGTGCACACTGTATAAATATACTTCAGTAATTGTGCACATTGTATAAATATACTACAGTAATTGTGCACATTTTATAAATATACTACAGTAAATGTGCCGATTGTATAGAAATACTACAGTAATTGTTCACATTGTATAAATATACTACAGTAATTGTGCACACTGTATAAATATACTACAGTAATTGTGCACATTGTATAAATATACTACAGTAATTGTGCACACTGTATAAATATACTACAGTAATTGTGCACACTGTATAAATATACTACAGTAATTGTGCACAATGTATAAATATACTACAGTATTTGTGCACATTGTATAAATATACTACAGTAATTGTGCTTACTGTATAAATATACTACAGTAATTTTGCACATTGTATAAATATACTACAGTAATTGTGCACATTGTATAAATATACTACAGTAATTGTGCACACTGTATAAATATACTACAGTAATTGTGCACATTGTATAAATATGCTACAGTAATTGTGCACATTGTATAAATATACTAAAGTAATTGTGCACACTGTATAAATATATTACAGTAATTGTGAACACTGTATAAATATACTACAGTAATTGTGCACATTGTATAAATATACTACAGTAATTGTGCACACTGTATAAATATACTACAGTAATTGTGCACACTGTATAAATATACTAAAGTAATTGTGCACATTGTATAAATATACTACAGTAATTGTGCACACTGTATAAATATATTACAGTAATTGTGAACACTGTATAAATATACTACAGTAATTGTGCACATTGTATAAATATACTACAGTAATTGTGCACATTGTATAAATATACTACAGTAATTGTGCACATTGTATAAATATACTACAGTAATTGTGCACGCTGTATAAATATACTACAGTAATTGTGCACATTGTATAGATATACTACAGTCATTGTACACACTGTATAAATATACTACAGTAATTGTGCACATTGTACTACAGTAATTGTGCACATTGTATAGATATACTACAGTCATTGTACACACTGTATAAATATACTACAGTAATTGTGCACATTGTATAAATATACTACAGTAATTGTGCACATTGTATAGATATACTACAGTAATTGTGCACATCATATAAACATACTACAGTAATTGTGCACATTGTATAAATATACTACAGTAATTGTGCACACTGTATAAATATACTACAGTCATTGTACACACTGTATAAATATACTACAGTAAATGTGCACACTGTATAAATATACTACAGTAATTGTGCACATTGTATAAATATACTACAGTAATTGTGCACATTGCATAAATGCACTACAGTAATTGTGCACATTGTATAAATGTACTACAGTCATTGTGCACACTGTATAAATATACTACAGTAATTGTGCACACTTTATAAATATACTACAGTCATTGTGCACACTTTATAAATATACTACAGTCATTGTGCACAATGTATAAATATACTACAGTCATTGTGCACACTGTATAAATATACTACAGTAATTGTACACATTGTGTAAATATACTATAGTAGTTGTGCACACTGTATAAATATACTACAGTAAATGTGCCCATTGTATAGAAATACTACAGTAATTGTGCACATTGTATAAATATACTACAGTAATTGTGCACATTGTATAAATATACTACAGTAATTGTGCACACTGTATAAATGTACTACAGTAATTGTGCACATTATATAAATATACTACAGTAATTGTGCTCAGTGTATAATTATACTACAGTAATTGTGCACATTGTATAAATGTACTACAGTAATTGTGCACACTGTATAAATATACCACAGTAATTGTGCACATTGTATAAATATACTACAGTAATTGTGCACATTATATAAATATACTACAGTAATTGTGCTCATTGTATAATTATACTACAGTAATTGTGCACATTGTATAAATGTACTACAGTAATTGTGCACATTGTATAATTATACTACAGTAATTGTGCACATTGTATAAATGTACTACAGTAATTGTGCACATTGTATAAATATACTACAGTAATTGTGCACATTGTATAAATGTACTACAGTAATTGTGCACATAGTATAAATATTTTACAGTAATTGTGCACATTGTATAAATATACGACAGTAATTGTGCACATTGTATAAATGTACTACAGTAATTGTGCACATTGTATAAATGTACTACAGTAATTGTGCACACTGTATAAATGTACTACAGTAATTGTGCACACTGTATAAATATATTACAGTAATTGTGAACACTGTATAAATATACTACAGTAATTGTGCACAGTGTATAAATATACTACAGTAATTGTGCACACTGTATTTATATACTTCAGTAATTGTGCACATTGTATAAATATACTACAGTAATTGTGCACACTGTGTAACTATACTACAGTAATTGTGCACATTGTATAAATATACTACAGTAATTGTGCACATTGTATAAATGTACTACAGTAATTGTGCACATTGTATGAATATACTACAGTAATTGTGCACACTGTATAAATATACTACAGTAATTGTGCACACTGTATAAATATACTACAGTAATTGTGCACATTGTATAAATATACTACAGTAATTGTGCACACTGTATAAATATACTTCAGTAATTGTGCACATTGTATAAATATACTACAGTAATTGTGCACACTGTATAAATATACTACAGTAAATGTGCCCATTGTATAGAAATACTACAGTAATTGTGCACATTGTATAAATGTACTACAGTAATTGTGCACATTGTATAAATATACTGCAGAAATTGTGCACATTGTATAAATATACTACAGTCATTGTGCACACTGTATAAATATACTTCAGTAATTGTGCACATTGTATAAATATACAACAGTAATTGTGCACACTGTATAAATATACTACAGTAAATGTGCCCATTGTATAGAAATACTACAGTAATTGTTCACATTGTATAAATATACTACAGTAATTGTGCACACTGTATAAATATACTACAGTAATTGTGCACATTGTATAAATATACAACAGTAATTGTGCACACTGTATAAATATACTACAATAAATGTACACATTTTATAAATATACTACAGTAATTGTGCACATTGTATAAATATACTACAATAAATGTGCACATTTTATAAATATACTACAGTAATTGTGCACATTGTATAAATATACTACATTCATTGTGCACACTGTATAAATATACTACAGTAATTTTGCACACTGTATAAATATACTACAGTAAATGTGCCCATTGTATAAATATACTACAGTAATTGTGCACACTGTATAAATATACTACAGTAATTGTGCACAATGTATAAATATACTACAGTAATTGTGCACAATGTATAAATATACTACAGTAATTGTGCACATTGTATAAATATACTACAGTAATTGTGCTTACTGTATAAATATACTACAGTAATTGTGCACATTGTATAAATATACTACAGTAATTGTGCACATTGTATAAATATACTACAGTAATTGTGCACACTGTATAAATATACTACAGTAATTGTGCACATTGTATAAATATACTACAGTAATTGTGCACATTGTATAAATATACTACAGTAATTGTGCACATTGTATAAATATACTACAGTAATTGTGCACATTGTATAAATATACTACAGTAATTGTGCACACTGTATAAATATACTACAGTCATTGTACACACTGTATAAATATACTACAGTAATTGTGCACATTGTATAAATATACTACAGTAATTGTGCACATTGTATAAATATACTACAGTAATTGTGCACATTGTATAGATATACTACAGTAATTGTGCACATCATATAAACATACTACAGTAATTGTGCACATTGTATAAATATACTTCAGTAATTGTGCACACTGTATAAATATACTACAGTCATTGTACACACTGTATAAATATACTACAGTAAATGTGCACATTTTATAAATATACTACAGTAATTGTGCACACTGTATAAATATACTACAGTAATTGTGCACACTGTATAAATATACTACAGTAATTGTGCACATTGTATAAATATACTACAGTAATTGTGCACATTGTATAAATATACTACAGTAATTGTGCACATTGCATAAATGCACTACAGTAATTGTGCACATTGTATAAATGTACTACAGTCATTGTGCACACTGTATAAATATACTACAGTCATTGTGCACACTTTATAAATATACTACAGTCATTGTGCACACTGTATAAATATACTACAGTCATTGTGCACACTGTATAAATATACTACAGTCATTGTGCACACTGTATAAATATACTACAGTAATTGTGCACATTGTGTAAATATACTACAGTAGTTGTGCACACTGTATAAATATACTACAGTAAATGAGCCCATTGTATAGAAATACTACAGTAATTGTGCACATTGTATAAATATACTACAGTAATTGTGCACATTGTATAAATATACTACAGTAATTGTGCACACTGTATAAATGTACTACAGTAATTGTGCACATTGTGTAAATATACTACAGTAATTGTGCACACTGTATAAATATATTACAGTAATTGTGCACACTGTATAAATGTACTACAGTAATTGTGCACATTGTATAAATATACTACTGTAAATGTGCCCATTGTATAGAAATACTACAGTAATTGTGCACATTGTATAAATATACTAAAGTAATTGTGCACATTGTATAAATATACTACAGTAATTGTGCACACTGTATAAATATATTACAGTAATTGTGAACACTGTATAAATATACTACAGTAATTCTGCACATTGTATAAATATACTACAGTAATTGTGCACATTGTATAAATATACTACAGTAATTGTGCACATTGTATAAATATACTACAGTAATTGTGCACATTGTATAAATATACTACAGTAAATGTGAACATTGTATAAATATACTACAGTAATTGTGCACGCTGTATAAATATACTACAGTAATTGTGCACATTGTATAGATATACTACAGTCATTGTACACACTGTATAAATATACTACAGTAATTGTGCACATTGTATAAATATACTACAGTAATTGTGCACATTGTATAAATATACTACAGTAATTGTGCACACTGTATAAATATACTACAGTAATTGTGCACACTGTATAAATATACTACAGTAATTGTGCACATTGTATAAATATACTACAGTAATTGTGCACATTGCGTAAATGCACTACAGTAATTGTGCACATTGTATAAATGTACTACAGTCATTGTGCACACTGTATAAATATACTACAGTAATTGTGCACATTGTATAAATATACTTCAGTAATTGTGCACACTGTATAAATATACTACAGTCATTGTACACACTGTATAAATATACTACAGTAAATGTGCACATTTTATAAATATACTACAGTAATTGTGCACACTGTATAAATATACTACAGTAATTGTGCACAATGTATAAATATACTACAGTAATTGTGCACATTGTATAAATATACTACAGTAATTGTGCACATTGTATAAATATACTACAGTAATTGTGCACATTGCATAAATGCACTACAGTAATTGTGCACATTGTATAAATGTACTACAGTCATTGTGCACACTGTATAAATATACTACAGTCATTGTGCACACTTTATAAATATACTACAGTCATTGTGCACACTGTATAAATATACTACAGTCATTGTGCACACTGTATAAATATACTACAGTCATTGTGCACACTGTATAAATATACTACAGTAATTGTGCACATTGTGTAAATATACTACAGTAGTTGTGCACACTGTATAAATATACTACAGTAAATGAGCCCATTGTATAGAAATACTACAGTAATTGTGCACATTGTATAAATATACTACAGTAATTGTGCACATTGTATAAATATACTACAGTAATTGTGCACACTGTATAAATGTACTACAGTAATTGTGCACATTGTGTAAATATACTACAGTAATTGTGCACACTGTATAAATATATTACAGTAATTGTGCACACTGTATAAATGTACTACAGTAATTGTGCACATTGTATAAATATACTACTGTAAATGTGCCCATTGTATAGAAATACTACAGTAATTGTGCACATTGTATAAATATACTAAAGTAATTGTGCACATTGTATAAATATACTACAGTAATTGTGCACACTGTATAAATATATTACAGTAATTGTGAACACTGTATAAATATACTACAGTAATTCTGCACATTGTATAAATATACTACAGTAATTGTGCACATTGTATAAATATACTACAGTAATTGTGCACATTGTATAAATATACTACAGTAAATGTGAACATTGTATAAATATACTACAGTAATTGTGCACGCTGTATAAATATACTACAGTAATTGTGCACATTGTATAGATATACTACAGTCATTGTACACACTGTATAAATATACTACAGTAATTGTGCACATTGTATAAATATACTACAGTAATTGTGCACATTGTATAAATATACTACAGTAATTGTGCACACTGTATAAATATACTACAGTAATTGTGCACACTGTATAAATATACTACAGTAATTGTGCACATTGTATAAATATACTACAGTAATTGTGCACATTGTATAAATATACTACAGTAATTGTGCACATTGCGTAAATGCACTACAGTAATTGTGCACATTGTATAAATGTACTACAGTCATTGTGCACACTGTATAAATATACTACAGTAATTGTGCACACTTTATAAATATACTACAGTCATTGTGCACACTGTATAAATATACTACAGTCATTGTGCACACTGTATAAATATACTACAGTCATTGTGCACACTGTATAAATATACTACAGTAATTGTGCACATTGTGTAAATATACTACAGTAGTTGTGCACACTGTATAAATATACTACAGTAAATGTGCCCATTGTATAGAAATACTACAGTAATTGTGCACATTGTATAAATATACTACAGTAATTGTGCACATTGTATAAGTATACTACAGTCATTGTGCACACTGTATAAATATACTTCAGTAATTGTGCACATTGTATAAATATACTACAGTAATTGTGCTCATTGTATAAATATGCTACAGTAATTGTGCACATTATATAAATATACTACAGTAATTGTGCACATTGTATAAATATACTACAGTAATTGTGCACATTGTATAAATATACTACAGTAATTGTGCACACTGTATAAACATACTACAGTAATTGTGCACACTGTATAAATATACTAAAGTAATTGTGCACATTGTATAAATATACTACAGTAATTGTGCACACTGTATAAATATATTACAGTAATTGTGAACACTGTATAAATATACTACAGTAATTGTGCACATTGTATAAATATACTACAGTAATTGTGCACATTGTATAAATATACTACAGTAATTGTGCACATTGTATAAATATACTACAGTAATTGTGCACGCTGTATAAATATACTACAGTAATTGTGCACATTGTATAGATATACTACAGTCATTGTACACACTGTATAAATATACTACAGTAATTGTGCACATTGTACTACAGTAATTGTGCACATTGTATAGATATACTACAGTCATTGTACACACTGTATAAATATACTACAGTAATTGTGCACATTGTATAAATATACTACAGTAATTGTGCACATTGTATAGATATACTACAGTAATTGTGCACATCATATAAACATACTACAGTAATTGTGCACATTGTATAAATATACTACAGTAATTGTGCACACTGTATAAATATACTACAGTCATTGTACACACTGTATAAATATACTACAGTAAATGTGCACACTGTATAAATATACTACAGTAATTGTGCACATTGTATAAATATACTACAGTAATTGTGCACATTGTATAAATATACTACAGTAATTGTGCACATTGCATAAATGCACTACAGTAATTGTGCACATTGTATAAATGTACTACAGTCATTGTGCACACTGTATAAATATACTACAGTAATTGTGCACACTTTATAAATATACTACAGTCATTGTGCACACTTTATAAATATACTACAGTCATTGTGCACAATGTATAAATATACTACAGTCATTGTGCACACTGTATAAATATACTACAGTAATTGTACACATTGTGTAAATATACTACAGTAATTGTGCACATTGTATAATTATACTACAGTAATTGTGCACATTGTATAAATGTACTACAGTAATTGTGCACATTGTATAATTATACTACAGTAATTGTGCACATTGTATAAATGTACTACAGTAATTGTGCACATTGTATAAATATACTACAGTAATTGTGCACATTGTATAAATGTACTACAGTAATTGTGCACATAGTATAAATATTTTACAGTAATTGTGCACATTGTATAAATATACGACAGTAATTGTGCACATTGTATAAATGTACTACAGTAATTGTGCACATTGTATAAATGTACTACAGTAATTGTGCACACTGTATAAATGTACTACAGTAATTGTGCACACTGTATAGAAATACTACAGTAATTGTTCACATTGTATAAATATACTACAGTAATTGTGCAAACTGTATAAATATACTACAGTAATTGTGCACATTGTATAAAGATACTACAGTAATTGTGCACACTGTATAAATATACTACAATAAATGTGCACATTTTATAAATATACTACAGTAATTGTGCACATTGTATAAATATACTACAATAAATGTGCACATTTTATAAATATACTACAGTAATTGTGCACATTGTATAAATATACTACAGTAATTGTGCTTACTGTATAAATATACTACAGTAATTGTGCACATTGTATAAATATACTACAGTAATTGTGCACATTGTATAAATATACTACAGTAATTGTGCACACTGTATAAATATACTACAGTAATTGTGCACATTGTATAAATATACTACAGTAATTGTGCACATTGTATAAATATACTAAAGTAATTGTGCACATTGTATAAATATACTACAGTAATTGTGCACACTGTATAAATATATTACAGTAATTGTGAACACTGTATAAATATACTACAGTAATTGTGCACATTGTATAAATATACTACAGTAATTGTGCACATTGTATAAATATACTACAGTAAATGTGAACATTGTATAAATATACTACAGTAATTGTGCACGCTGTATAAATATACTACAGTAATTGTGCACATTGTATAGATATACTACAGTCATTGTACACATTGTATAGATATACTACAGTAATTGTGCACATCATATAAACATACTACAGTAATTGTGCACATTGTATAAATATACTACAGTAATTGTGCACACTGTATAAATATACTACAGTCATTGTACACACTGTATAAATATACTACAGTAAATGTGCACATTTTATAAATATACTACAGTAATTGTGCACACTGTATAAATATACTACAGTAATTGTGCACATTGTATGAATATACTACAGTAATTCTGCACACTGTATAAATATACTACAGTAATTGTGCACACTGTATAAATATACTACAGTAATTGTGCACATTGTATAAATATACTACAGTAATTGTGCACACTGTATAAATATACTTCAGTAATTGTGCACATTGTATAAATATACTACAGTAATTGTGCACACTGTATAAATATACTACAGTAAATGTGCCCATTGTATAGAAATACTACAGTAATTGTGCACATTGTATAAATATACTACAGTCATTGTGCACACTGTATAAATATACTTCAGTAATTGTGCACATTGTATAAATATACTACAGTAATTGTGCACACTGTATAAATATACTACAGTAAATGTGCCCATTGTATAGAAATACTACAGTAATTGTTCACATTGTATAAATATACTACAGTAATTGTGCAAACTGTATAAATATACTACAGTAATTGTGCACATTGTATAAAGATACTACAGTAATTGTGCACACTGTATAAATATACTACAATAAATGTGCACATTTTATAAATATACTACAGTAATTGTGCACATTGTATAAATATACTACAATAAATGTGCACATTTTATAAATATACTACAGTAATTGTGCACATTGTATAAATATACTACATTCATTGTGCACACTGTATAAATATACTACAGTAATTTTGCACACTGTATAAATATACTACAGTAAATGTGCCCATTGTATAAATATACTACAGTAATTGTGCACACTGTATAAATATACTACAGTAATTGTGCACACTGTATAAATATACTACAGTAATTGTGCACAATGTATAAATATACTACAGTAATTGTGCACATTGTATAAATATACTACAGTAATTGTGCTTACTGTATAAATATACTACAGTAATTGTGCACATTGTATAAATATACTACAGTAATTGTGCACATTGTATAAATATACTACAGTAATTGTGCACACTGTATAAATATACTACAGTAATTGTGCACATTGTATAAATATACTACAGTAATTGTGCACATTGTATAAATATACTAAAGTAATTGTGCACATTGTATAAATATACTACAGTAATTGTGCACACTGTATAAATATATTACAGTAATTGTGAACACTGTATAAATATACTACAGTAATTGTGCACATTGTATAAATATACTACAGTAATTGTGCACATTGTATAAATATACTACAGTAAATGTGAACATTGTATAAATATACTACAGTAATTGTGCACGCTGTATAAATATACTACAGTAATTGTGCACATTGTATAGATATACTACAGTCATTGTACACATTGTATAGATATACTACAGTAATTGTGCACATCATATAAACATACTACAGTAATTGTGCACATTGTATAAATATACTACAGTAATTGTGCACACTGTATAAATATACTACAGTCATTGTACACACTGTATAAATATACTACAGTAAATGTGCACATTTTATAAATATACTACAGTAATTGTGCACACTGTATAAATATACTACAGTAATTGTGCACATTGTATGAATATACTACAGTAATTCTGCACACTGTATAAATATACTACAGTAATTGTGCACACTGTATAAATATACTACAGTAATTGTGCACATTGTATAAATATACTACAGTAATTGTGCACACTGTATAAATATACTTCAGTAATTGTGCACATTGTATAAATATACTACAGTAATTGTGCACACTGTATAAATATACTACAGTAAATGTGCCCATTGTATAGAAATACTACAGTAATTGTGCACATTGTATAAATATACTACAGTCATTGTGCACACTGTATAAATATACTTCAGTAATTGTGGACATTGTATAAATATACTACAGTAATTGTGCACACTGTATAAATATACTACAGTAAATGTGCCCATTGTATAGAAATACTACAGTAATTGTTCACATTGTATAAATATACTACAGTAATTGTGCAAACTGTATAAATATACTACAGTAATTGTGCACATTGTATAAAGATACTACAGTAATTGTGCACACTGTATAAATATACTACAATAAATGTGCACATTTTATAAATATACTACAGTAATTGTGCACATTGTATAAATATACTACAATAAATGTGCACATTTTATAAATATACTACAGTAAATGTGAACATTGTATAAATATACTACAGTAATTGTGCACATTGTATAAATGTACTACAGTCATTGTGCACACTGTATAAATATACTACAGTAATTGTGCACACTTTATAAATATACTACAGTCATTGTGCACATTGTATAAATATACTACAGTCATTGTGCACACTGTATAAATATACTACAGTCATTGTGCACATTGTGTAAATATACTACAGTAGTTGTGCACACTGTATAAATGTACTACAGTAAATGTGCCCATTGTATAGAAATATTACAGTAATTGTGCACATTGTATAAATATACTACAGTAATTGTGCACATTGTATAAATATACTACAGTAATTGTGCACACTGTATAAATGTACTACAGTAATTGTGCACATTGTGTAAATATACTACAGTAATTGTGCACACTGTATAAATATATTACAGTAATTGTGCACACTGTATAAATGTACTACAGTAATTGTGCACATTGTATAAATATACTACAGTAATTGTGCACACTGTATAAATATACTACAGTAATTGTGCACACTGTATAAATATACTACAGTAATTGTGCACACTGTATAAATATACTACAGTAATTGTGCACATTGTATAAATATACTACAGTAATTGTGCACACTGTATAAATATACTACAATAAATGTGCACATTTTATAAATATACTACAGTAATTGTGCACATTGTATAAATATACTACAGTAAATGTGCACATTGTATAAATATACTACAGTAATTGTGCACATTGTATAAATATACTACAGTAAATGTGCACATTTTATAAATATACTACAGTAATTGTGCACATTGCATAAATATACTACAGTAATTGTGCACATTGTTTAAATATACTACAGTAATTGTGCACGCTGTATAAATATACTACAGTAATTGTGCACACTGTATAAATATACTACAGTCATTGTGCACACTGTATAAATATACTACAGTAATTGTGCACATTGTGTAAATATACTACAGTAGTTGTGCACACTGTATAAATATACTACAGTAAATGTGCCCATTGTATAGAAATACTACAGTAATTGTGCACATTGTATAAATATACTACAGTAATTGTGCACGCTGTATAAATATACTACAGTAATTATGTACACTATAAATATACTACAGTAATTGTGCACATTGTATAAATATACTACAGTAATTGTGCACACTGTATAAATATACTTCAGTAATTGTGCACATTGCATAAATATACTACAGTAATTATGCACACTGTATAAATATACTACAGTAAATGTGCCCATTG
The DNA here is from genome assembly GCF_029499605.1 of Hyla sarda. Taxonomy (NCBI): domain Eukaryota; kingdom Metazoa; phylum Chordata; class Amphibia; order Anura; family Hylidae; genus Hyla; species Hyla sarda. Next base: position 165,502 of record NW_026610453.1, on the reverse strand, counting down.
TATAGAAATACTACAGTAATTGTGCACATTGTATAAATGTACTACAGTAATTGTGCACATTGTATAAATATACTACAGTAATTGTGCACATTGTATAAATATACTACAGTCATTGTGCACACTGTATAAATATACTTCAGTAATTGTGCACATTGTATAAATATACTACAGTAATTGTGCACATTTTATAAATATACTACAGTAAATGTGCCCATTGTATAGAAATACTACAGTAATTGTTCACATTGTATAAATATACTACAGTAATTGTGCACACTGTATAAATATACTACAGTAATTGTGCACATTGTATAAATATACTACAGTAATTGTGCACACTGTATAAATATACTACAGTAATTGTGCACACTGTATAAATATACTACAGTAATTGTGCACAATGTATAAATATACTACAGTAATTGTGCACATTGTATAAATATACTACAGTAATTGTGCTTACTGTATAAATATACTACAGTAATTTTGCACATTGTATAAATATACTACAGTAATTGTGCACATTGTATAAATATACTACAGTAATTGTGCACACTGTATAAATATACTACAGTAATTGTGCACATTGTATAAATATGCTACAGTAATTGTGCACATTGTATAAATATACTAAAGTAATTGTGCACACTGTATAAATATATTACAGTAATTGTGAACACTGTATAAATATACTACAGTAATTGTGCACATTGTAAAGATCTACTACAGTAATTGTGCACATTGTATAAATATACTACAGTAATTGTGCACACTGTATAAATATACTACAGTAATTGTGCACACCGTATAAATATATTACAAAAATTGTGCACACTGTATAAATATACTACAGTAATTGTGCACATTGTATAAATATACTACAGTAATTGTGCACATTGTATAAATATACTACAATAATTGTGCACACTGAATAAATATACTACAGTAATTTTGCACACTGTATAAATATACTAAAGTAATTGTGCACATTGTATAAATATACTACAGTAATTGTGCACACTGTATAAATATATTACAGTAATTGTGAACACTGTATAAATATACTACAGTAATTGTGCACATTGTATAAATATACTACAGTAATTGTGCACATTGTATAAATATACTACAGTAATTGTGCACATTGTATAAATATACTACAGTAATTGTGCACGCTGTATAAATATACTACAGTAATTGTGCACATTGTATAGATATACTACAGTCATTGTACACACTGTATAAATATACTACAGTAATTGTGCACATTGTACTACAGTAATTGTGCACATTGTATAGATATACTACAGTCATTGTACACACTGTATAAATATACTACAGTAATTGTGCACATTGTATAAATATACTACAGTAATTGTGCACATTGTATAGATATACTACAGTAATTGTGCACATCATATAAACATACTACAGTAATTGTGCACATTGTATAAATATACTACAGTAATTGTGCACACTGTATAAATATACTACAGTCATTGTACACACTGTGTAAATATACTACAGTAAATGTGCACACTGTATAAATATACTACAGTAATTGTGCACATTGTATAAATATACTACAGTAATTGTGCACATTGTATAAATATACTACAGTAATTGTGCACATTGCATAAATGCACTACAGTAATTGTGCACATTGTATAAATGTACTACAGTCATTGTGCACACTGTATAAATATACTACAGTAATTGTGCACACTTTATAAATATACTACAGTCATTGTGCACACTTTATAAATATACTACAGTCATTGTGCACAATGTATAAATATACTACAGTCATTGTGCACACTGTATAAATATACTACAGTAATTGTACACATTGTGTAAATATACTACAGTAGTTGTGCACACTGTATAAATATACTACAGTAAATGTGCCCATTGTATAGAAATACTACAGTAATTGTGCACATTGTATAAATATACTACAGTAATTGGGCACATTGTATAAATATACTACAGTAATTGTGCACACTGTATAAATGTACTACAGTAATTGTGCACATTATATAAATATACTACAGTAATTGTGCTCAGTGTATAATTATACTACAGTAATTGTGCACATTGTATAAATGTACTACAGTAATTGTGCACACTGTATAAATATACCACAGTAATTGTGCACATTGTATAAATATACTACAGTAATTGTGCACATTATATAAATATACTACAGTAATTGTGCTCATTGTATAATTATACTACAGTAATTGTGCACATTGTATAAATGTACTACAGTAATTGTGCACATTGTATAATTATACTACAGTAATTGTGCACATTGTATAAATGTACTACAGTAATTGTGCACATTGTATAAATATACTACAGTAATTGTGCACATTGTATAAATGTACTACAGTAATTGTGCACATAGTATAAATATTTTACAGTAATTGTGCACATTGTATAAATATACGACAGTAATTGTGCACATTGTATAAATGTACTACAGTAATTGTGCACATTGTATAAATGTACTACAGTAATTGTGCACACTGTATAAATGTACTACAGTAATTGTGCACACTGTATAAATATATTACAGTAATTGTGAACACTGTATAAATATACTACAGTAATTGTGCACAGTGTATAAATATACTACAGTAATTGTGCACACTGTATTTATATACTTCAGTAATTGTGCACATTGTATAAATATACTACAGTAATTGTGCACACTGTGTAAATATACTACAGTAATTGTGCACATTGTATAAATATACTACAGTAATTGTGCACATTGTATAAATGTACTACAGTAATTGTGCACATTGTATGAATATACTACAGTAATTGTGCACACTGTATAAATATACTACAGTAATTGTGCACACTGTATAAATATACTACAGTAATTGTGCACATTGTATAAATATACTACAGTAATTGTGCACACTGTATAAATATACTTCAGTAATTGTGCACATTGTATAAATATACTACAGTAATTGTGCACACTGTATAAATATACTACAGTAAATGTGCCCATTGTATAGAAATACTACAGTAATTGTGCACATTGTATAAATGTACTACAGTAATTGTGCACATTGTATAAATATACTGCAGAAATTGTGCACATTGTATAAATATACTACAGTCATTGTGCACACTGTATAAATATACTTCAGTAATTGTGCACATTGTATAAATATACTACAGTAATTGTGCACACTGTATAAATATACTACAGTAAATGTGCCCATTGTATAGAAATACTACAGTAATTGTTCACATTGTATAAATATACTACAGTAATTGTGCACACTGTATAAATATACTACAGTAATTGTGCACATTGTATAAATATACAACAGTAATTGTGCACACTGTATAAATATACTACAATAAATGTACACATTTTATAAATATACTACAGTAATTGTGCACATTGTATAAATATACTACAATAAATGTGCACATTTTATAAATATACTACAGTAATTGTGCACATTGTATAAATATACTACATTCATTGTGCACACTGTATAAATATACTACAGTAATTTTGCACACTGTATAAATATACTACAGTAAATGTGCCCATTGTATAAATATACTACAGTAATTGTGCACACTGTATAAATATACTACAGTAATTGTGCACAATGTATAAATATACTACAGTAATTGTGCACAATGTATAAATATACTACAGTAATTGTGCACATTGTATAAATATACTACAGTAATTGTGCTTACTGTATAAATATACTACAGTAATTGTGCACATTGTATAAATATACTACAGTAATTAAGCACACTGTATAAATATACTACAGTAATTGTGCACATTGTATAAATATACTACAGTAATTGTGCACATTGTATAAATATACTAAAGTAATTGTGCACATTGTATAAATGTACTACTGTAATTGTGCACACTGTATAAATATACTAAAGTAATTGTGCACATTGTATAAATATACTACAGTAATTGTGCACACTGTATAAATATACTACAGTAATTGTGCACATTGTATAAATATACTACAGTAATTGTGCACATTGTATAAATATACTAAAGTAATTGTGCACATTGTATAAATGTACTACAGTAATTGTGCACACTTTATAAATATACTAAAGTAATTGTGCACATTGTATAAATATACTACAGTAATTGTGCACATTGTATAGATATACTACAGTCATTGTACACACTGTATAAATATACTACAGTAATTGTGCACATTGTATAAATATACTACAGTAATTGTGCACATTGTATAAATATACTACAGTAATTGTGCACATTGTATAGATATACTACAGTAATTGTGCACATCATATAAACATACTACAGTAATTGTGCACATTGTATAAATATACTTCAGTAATTGTGCACACTGTATAAATATACTACAGTCATTGTACACACTGTATAAATATACTACAGTAAATGTGCACATTTTATAAATATACTACAGTAATTGTGCACACTGTATAAATATACTACAGTAATTGTGCACACTGTATAAATATACTACAGTAATTGTGCACATTATATAAATATACTACAGTAATTGTGCACATTGTATAAATATACTACAGTAATTGTGCACATTGCATAAATGCACTACAGTAATTGTGCACATTGTATAAATGTACTACAGTCATTGTGCACACTGTATAAATATACTACAGTCATTGTGCACACTTTATAAATATACTACAGTCATTGTGCACACTGTATAAATATACTACAGTCATTGTGCACACTGTATAAATATACTACAGTCATTGTGCACACTGTATAAATATACTACAGTAATTGTGCACATTGTGTAAATATACTACAGTAGTTGTGCACACTGTATAAATATACTACAGTAAATGAGCCCATTGTATAGAAATACTACAGTAATTGTGCACATTGTATAAATATACTACAGTAATTGTGCACATTGTATAAATATACTACAGTAATTGTGCACACTGTATAAATGTACTACAGTAATTGTGCACATTGTGTAAATATACTACAGTAATTGTGCACACTGTATAAATATATTACAGTAATTGTGCACACTGTATAAATGTACTACAGTAATTGTGCACATTGTATAAATATACTACTGTAAATGTGCCCATTGTATAGAAATACTACAGTAATTGTGCACATTGTATAAATATACTAAAGTAATTGTGCACATTGTATAAATATACTACAGTAATTGTGCACACTGTATAAATATATTACAGTAATTGTGAACACTGTATAAATATACTACAGTAATTCTGCACATTGTATAAATATACTACAGTAATTGTGAACATTGTATAAATATACTACAGTAAATGTGAACATTGTATAAATATACTACAGTAATTGTGCACATTGTATAAATATACTACAGTAATTGTGCACATTGTATAAATATACTACAGTAAATGTGAACATTGTATAAATATACTACAGTAATTGTGCACGCTGTATAAATATACTACAGTAATTGTGCACATTGTATAGATATACTACAGTCATTGTACACACTGTATAAATATACTACAGTAATTGTGCACATTGTATAAATATACTACAGTAATTGTGCACATTGTATAAATATACTACAGTAATTGTGCACACTGTATAAATATACTACAGTAATTGTGCACACTGTATAAATATACTACAGTAATTGTGCACATTGTATAAATATACTACAGTAATTGTGCACATTGTATAAATATACTACAGTAATTGTGCACATTGCGTAAATGCACTACAGTAATTGTGCACATTGTATAAATGTACTACAGTCATTGTGCACACTGTATAAATATACTACAGTAATTGTGCACATTGTATAAATATACTTCAGTAATTGTGCACACTGTATAAATATACTACAGTCATTGTACACACTGTATAAATATACTACAGTAAATGTGCACATTTTATAAATATACTACAGTAATTGTGCACACTGTATAAATATACTACAGTAATTGTGCACACTGTATAAATATACTACAGTAATTGTGCACATTGTATAAATATACTACAGTAATTGTGCACATTGTATAAATATACTACAGTAATTGTGCACATTGCATAAATGCACTACAGTAATTGTGCACATTGTATAAATGTACTACAGTCATTGTGCACACTGTATAAATATACTACAGTCATTGTGCACACTTTATAAATATACTACAGTCATTGTGCACACTGTATAAATATACTACAGTCATTGTGCACACTGTATAAATATACTACAGTCATTGTGCACACTGTATAAATATACTACAGTAATTGTGCACATTGTGTAAATATACTACAGTAGTTGTGCACACTGTATAAATATACTACAGTAAATGAGCCCATTGTATAGAAATACTACAGTAATTGTGCACATTGTATAAATATACTACAGTAATTGTGCACATTGTATAAATATACTACAGTAATTGTGCACACTGTATAAATGTACTACAGTAATTGTGCACATTGTGTAAATATACTACAGTAATTGTGCACACTGTATAAATATATTACAGTAATTGTGCACACTGTATAAATGTACTACAGTAATTGTGCACATTGTATAAATATACTACTGTAAATGTGCCCATTGTATAGAAATACTACAGTAATTGTGCACATTGTATAAATATACTAAAGTAATTGTGCACATTGTATAAATATACTACAGTAATTGTGCACACTGTATAAATATATTACAGTAATTGTGAACACTGTATAAATATACTACAGTAATTCTGCACATTGAATAAATATACTACAGTAATTGTGCACATTGTATAAATATACTACAGTAATTGTGCACATTGTATAAATATACTACAGTAATTGTGCACATTGTATAAATATACTACAGTAAATGTGAACATTGTATAAATATACTACAGTAATTGTGCACGCTGTATAAATATACTACAGTAATTGTGCACATTGTATAGATATACTACAGTCATTGTACACACTGTATAAATATACTACAGTAATTGTGCACATTGTATAAATATACTACAGTAATTGTGCACATTGTATAAATATACTACAGTAATTGTGCACACTGTATAAATATACTACAGTAATTGTGCACACTGTATAAATATACTACAGTAATTGTGCACATTGTATAAATATACTACAGTAATTGTGCACATTGTATAAATATACTACAGTAATTGTGCACATTGCGTAAATGCACTACAGTAATTGTGCACATTGTATAAATGTACTACAGTCATTGTGCACACTGTATAAATATACTACAGTAATTGTGCACACTTTATAAATATACTACAGTCATTGTGCACACTGTATAAATATACTACAGTCATTGTGCACACTGTATAAATATACTACAGTCATTGTGCACACTGTATAAATATACTACAGTAATTGTGCACATTGTGTAAATATACTACAGTAGTTGTGCACACTGTATAAATATACTACAGTAAATGTGCCCATTGTATAGAAATACTACAGTAATTGTGCACATTGTATAAATATACTACAGTAATTGTGCACATTGTATAAGTATACTACAGTCATTGTGCACACTGTATAAATATACTTCAGTAATTGTGCACATTGTATAAATATACTACAGTAATTGTGCTCATTGTATAAATATGCTACAGTAATTGTGCACATTATATAAATATACTACAGTAATTGTGCACATTGTATAAATATACTACAGTAATTGTGCACATTGTATAAATATACTACAGTAATTGTGCACATTATATAAATATACTACAGTAATTGTGCACATTGTATAAATATACGACAGTAATTGTGCACATTGTATAAATGTACTACATTAATTGTGCACATTGTATAAATGTACTACAGTAATTGTGCACACTGTATAAATGTACTACAGTAATTGTGCACACTGTATAAATATATTACAGTAATTGTGAACACTGTATAAATATACTACAGTAATTGTGCACAGTGTATAAATATATTACAGTAATTGTGCACACTGTATATATATATACTACAGTAATTGTGCACATTGTATAAATATACTACAGTAATTGTGCACATTGTATAAATATACTACAGTAATTGTGCACATTGTATAAATATACTACAGTAAATGTGAACATTGTATAAATATACTACAGTAATTGTGCACGCTGTATAAATATACTACAGTAATTGTGCACATTGTATAGATATACTACAGTCATTGTACACACTGTATAAATATACTACAGTAATTGTGCACATTGTATAGATATACTACAGTCATTGTACACACTGTATAAATATACTACAGTAATTGTGCACATTGTATAAATATACTACAGTAATTGTGCACATTGTATAAATATACTACAGTAATTGTGCACACTGTATAAATATACTACAGTAATTGTGCACACTGTATAAATATACTACAGTAATTGTGCACATTGTATAAATATACTACAGTAATTGTGCACATTGTATAAATATACTACAGTAATTGTGCACATTGCGTAAATGCACTACAGTAATTGTGCACATTGTATAAATGTACTACAGTCATTGTGCACACTGTATAAATATACTACAGTAATTGTGCACATTGTATAAATATACTTCAGTAATTGTGCACACTGTATAAATATACTACAGTCATTGTACACACTGTATAAATATACTACAGTAAATGTGCACATTTTATAAATATACTACAGTAATTGTGCACACTGTATAAATATACTACAGTAATTGTGCACACTGTATAAATATACTACAGTAATTGTGCACATTGTATAAATATACTACAGTAATTGTGCACATTGTATAAATATACTACAGTAATTGTGCACATTGCATAAATGCACTACAGTAAATGTGCACATTGTATAAATGTACTACAGTCATTGTGCACACTGTATAAATATACTACAGTCATTGTGCACACTTTATAAATATACTACAGTCATTGTGCACACTGTATAAATATACTACAGTCATTGTGCACACTGTATAAATATACTACAGTCATTGTGCACACTGTATAAATATACTACAGTAATTGTGCACATTGTGTAAATATACTACAGTAGTTGTGCACACTGTATAAATATACTACAGTAAATGAGCCCATTGTATAGAAATACTACAGTAATTGTGCACATTGTATAAATATACTACAGTAATTGTGCACATTGTATAAATATACTACAGTAATTGTGCACACTGTATAAATGTACTACAGTAATTGTGCACATTGTGTAAATATACTACAGTAATTGTGCACACTGTATAAATATATTACAGTAATTGTGCACACTGTATAAATGTACTACAGTAATTGTGCACATTGTATAAATATACTACTGTAAATGTGCCCATTGTATAGAAATACTACAGTAATTGTGCACATTGTATAAATATACTAAAGTAATTGTGCACATTGTATAAATATACTACAGTAATTGTGCACACTGTATAAATATATTACAGTAATTGTGAACACTGTATAAATATACTACAGTAATTCTGCACATTGTATAAATATACTACAGTAATTGTGCACATTGTATAAATATACTACAGTAATTGTGCACATTGTATAAATATACTACAGTAATTGTGCACATTGTATAAATATACTACAGTAAATGTGAACATTGTATAAATATACTACAGTAATTGTGCACGCTGTATAAATATACTACAGTAATTGTGCACATTGTATAGATATACTACAGTCATTGTACACACTGTATAAATATACTACAGTAATTGTGCACATTGTATAAATATACTACAGTAATTGTGCACATTGTATAAATATACTACAGTAATTGTGCACACTGTATAAATATACTACAGTAATTGTGCACACTGTATAAATATACTACAGTAATTGTGCACATTGTATAAATATACTACAGTAATTGTGCACATTGTATAAATATACTACAGTAATTGTGCACATTGCGTAAATGCACTACAGTAATTGTGCACATTGTATAAATGTACTACAGTCATTGTGCACACTGTATAAATATACTACAGTAATTGTGCACACTTTATAAATATACTACAGTCATTGTGCACACTGTATAAATATACTACAGTCATTGTGCACACTGTATAAATATACTACAGTCATTGTGCACACTGTATAAATATACTACAGTAATTGTGCACATTGTGTAAATATACTACAGTAGTTGTGCACACTGTATAAATATACTACAGTAAATGTGCCCATTGTATAGAAATACTACAGTAATTGTGCACATTGTATAAATATACTACAGTAATTGTGCACATTGTATAAGTATACTACAGTCATTGTGCACACTGTATAAATATACTTCAGTAATTGTGCACATTGTATAAATATACTACAGTAATTGTGCTCATTGTATAAATATGCTACAGTAATTGTGCACATTATATAAATATACTACAGTAATTGTGCACATTGTATAAATATACTACAGTAATTGTGCACATTGTATAAATATACTACAGTAATTGTGCACATTATATAAATATACTACAGTAATTGTGCACATTGTATAAATATACGACAGTAATTGTGCACATTGTATAAATGTACTACATTAATTGTGCACATTGTATAAATGTACTACAGTAATTGTGCACACTGTATAAATGTACTACAGTAATTGTGCACACTGTATAAATATATTACAGTAATTGTGAACACTGTATAAATATACTACAGTAATTGTGCACAGTGTATAAATATATTACAGTAATTGTGCACATTGTATATATATATACTACAGTAATTGTGCACATTGTATAAATATACTACAGTAATTGTGCACACTGTGTAAATATACTACAGTAATTGTGCACATTGTATAAATATACTACAGTAATTGTGCACATTGTATGAATATACTACAGTAATTCTGCACACTGTATAAATATACTACAGTAATTGTGCACACTGTATAAATATACTACAGTAATTGTGCACACTGTATAAATATACTACAGTAATTGTGCACATTGTATAAATATACTACAGTAATTGTGCACACTGTATAAATATACTACAGTAATTGTGCACATTGTATAAATATACTACAGTAATTGTGCACATTGTATATATATATACTACAGTAATTGTGCACATTGTATAAATATACTACAGTAATTGTGCACACTGTGTAAATATACTACAGTAATTGTGCACATTGTATAAATATACTACAGTAATTGTGCACATTGTATAAATGTACTACAGTAAATGTGCACATTGTATGAATATACTACAGTAATTCTGCACACTGTATAAATATACTACAGTAATTGTGCACACTGTATAAATATACTACAGTAATTGTGCACACTGTATAAATATACTACAGTAATTGTGCACATTGTATAAATATACTACAGTAATTGTGCACACTGTATAAATATACTACAGTAATTGTGCACACTGTATAAATATACTACAGTAATTGTGCACATTGTATAAATATACTACAGTAATTGTGCACACTGTATAAATATACTACAGTAATTGTGCACACTGTATAAATATACTACAGTAATTGTGCACACTGTATAAATATACTACAGTAATTGTGCACATTGTATAAATATACTACAGTAATTGTGCACATTGTATAAATATACTACAGTAATTGTGCACATTGCGTAAATGCACTACAGTAATTGTGCACATTGTATAAATGTACTACAGTCATTGTGCACACTGTATAAATATACTACAGTAATTGTGCACATTGTATAAATATACTTCAGTAATTGTGCACACTGTATAAATATACTACAGTCATTGTACACACTGTATAAATATACTACAGTAAATGTGCACATTTTATAAATATACTACAGTAATTGTGCACACTGTATAAATATACTACAGTAATTGTGCACACTGTATAAATATACTACAGTAATTGTGCACATTGTATAAATATACTACAGTAATTGTGCACATTGCATAAATGCACTACAGTAAATGTGCACATTGTATAAATGTACTACAGTCATTGTGCACACTGTATAAATATACTACAGTCATTGTGCACACTTTATAAATATACTACAGTCATTGTGCACACTGTATAAATATACTACAGTCATTGTGCACACTGTATAAATATACTACAGTCATTGTGCACACTGTATAAATATACTACAGTAATTGTGCACATTGTGTAAATATACTACAGTAGTTGTGCACACTGTATAAATATACTACAGTAAATGAGCCCATTGTATAGAAATACTACAGTAATTGTGCACATTGTATAAATATACTACAGTAATTGTGCACATTGTATAAATATACTACAGTAATTGTGCACACTGTATAAATGTACTACAGTAATTGTGCACATTGTGTAAATATACTACAGTAATTGTGCACACTGTATAAATATATTACAGTAATTGTGCACACTGTATAAATGTACTACAGTAATTGTGCACATTGTATAAATATACTACTGTAAATGTGCCCATTGTATAGAAATACTACAGTAATTGTGCACATTGTATAAATATACTAAAGTAATTGTGCACATTGTATAAATATACTACAGTAATTGTGCACACTGTATAAATATATTACAGTAATTGTGAACACTGTATAAATATACTACAGTAATTCTGCACATTGTATAAATATACTACAGTAATTGTGCACATTGTATAAATATACTACAGTAATTGTGCACATTGTATAAATATACTACAGTAATTGTGCACATTGTATAAATATACTACAGTAAATGTGAACATTGTATAAATATACTACAGTAATTGTGCACGCTGTATAAATATACTACAGTAATTGTGCACATTGTATAGATATACTACAGTCATTGTACACACTGTATAAATATACTACAGTAATTGTGCACACTGTATAAATATACTACAGTAATTGTGCACATTGTATAAATATACTACAGTAATTGTGCACATTGTATAAATATACTACAGTAATTGTGCACATTGCGTAAATGCACTACAGTAATTGTGCACATTGTATAAATGTACTACAGTCATTGTGCACACTGTATAAATATACTACAGTAATTGTGCACACTTTATAAATATACTACAGTCATTGTGCACACTGTATAAATATACTACAGTCATTGTGCACACTGTATAAATATACTACAGTCATTGTGCACACTGTATAAATATACTACAGTAATTGTGCACATTGTGTAAATATACTACAGTAGTTGTGCACACTGTATAAATATACTACAGTAAATGTGCCCATTGTATAGAAATACTACAGTAATTGTGCACATTGTATAAATATACTACAGTAATTGTGCACATTGTATAAGTATACTACAGTCATTGTGCACACTGTATAAATATACTTCAGTAATTGTGCACATTGTATAAATATACTACAGTAATTGTGCTCATTGTATAAATATGCTACAGTAATTGTGCACATTATATAAATATACTACAGTAATTGTGCACATTGTATAAATATACTACAGTAATTGTGCACATTGTATAAATATACTACAGTAATTGTGCACATTATATAAATATACTACAGTAATTGTGCACATTGTATAAATATACGACAGTAATTGTGCACATTGTATAAATGTACTACATTAATTGTGCACATTGTATAAATGTACTACAGTAATTGTGCACACTGTATAAATGTACTACAGTAATTGTGCACACTGTATAAATATATTACAGTAATTGTGAACACTGTATAAATATACTACAGTAATTGTGCACAGTGTATAAATATATTACAGTAATTGTGCACATTGTATATATATATACTACAGTAATTGTGCACATTGTATAAATATACTACAGTAATTGTGCACACTGTGTAAATATACTACAGTAATTGTGCACATTGTATAAATATACTACAGTAATTGTGCACATTGTATGAATATACTACAGTAATTCTGCACACTGTATAAATATACTACAGTAATTGTGCACACTGTATAAATATACTACAGTAATTGTGCACACTGTATAAATATACTACAGTAATTGTGCACATTGTATAAATATACTACAGTAATTGTGCACACTGTATAAATATACTACAGTAATTGTGCACATTGTATAAATATACTACAGTAATTGTGCACATTGTATATATATATACTACAGTAATTGTGCACATTGTATAAATATACTACAGTAATTGTGCACACTGTGTAAATATACTACAGTAATTGTGCACATTGTATAAATATACTACAGTAATTGTGCACATTGTATAAATGTACTACAGTAAATGTGCACATTGTATGAATATACTACAGTAATTCTGCACACTGTATAAATATACTACAGTAATTGTGCACACTGTATAAATATACTACAGTAATTGTGCACACTGTATAAATATACTACAGTAATTGTGCACATTGTATAAATATACTACAGTAATTGTGCACACTGTATAAATATACTACAGTAATTGTGCACACTGTATAAATATACTACAGTAATTGTGCACAATGTATAAATATACTACAGTAATTGTGCACATTGTATAAATATACTACAGTAATTGTGCTTACTGTATAAATATACTACAGTAATTTTGCACATTGTATAAATATACTACAGTAATTGTGCACACTGTATAAATATACTACAGTAATTGTGCACATTGTATAAATATGCTACAGTAATTGTGCACATTGTATAAATATACTAAAGTAATTGTGCACACTGTATAAATATATTACAGTAATTGTGAACACTGTATAAATATACTACAGTAATTGTGCACATTGTATAAATATACTACAGTAATTGTGCACACTGTATAAATATACTACAGTAATTGTGCACACTGTATAAATATACTAAAGTAATTGTGCACATTGTATAAATATACTACAGTAATTGTGAACACTGTATAAATATACTACAGTAATTGTGAACACTGTATAAATATACTACAGTAATTGTGCACAGTGTATAAATATACTACAGTAATTGTGCACACTGTATTTATATACTTCAGTAATTGTGCACATTGTATAAATATACTACAGTAATTGTGCACACTGTGTAAATATAGTACAGTAATTGTGCACATTGTATAAATATACTACAGTAATTGTGCACATTGTATAAATGTACTACAGTAATTGTGCACATTGTATGAATATACTACAGTAATTGTGCACACTGTATAAATATACTACAGTAATTGTGCACACTGTATAAATATACTACAGTAATTGTGCACATTGTATAAATATACTACAGTAATTGTGCACACTGTATAAATATACTTCAGTAATTGTGCACATTGTATAAATATACTACAGTAATTGTGCACACTGTATAAATATACTACAGTAAATGTGCCCATTGTATAGAAATACTACAGTAATTGTGCACATTGTATAAATTGTACTACAGTAATTGTGCACATTGTATAAATATACTGCAGAAATTGTGCACATTGTATAAATATACTACAGTCATTGTGCACACTGTATAAATATACTTCAGTAATTGTGCACATTGTATAAATATACTACAGTAATTGTGCACACTGTATAAATATACTACAGTAAATGTGCCCATTGTATAGAAATACTACAGTAATTGTTCACATTGTATAAATATACTACAGTAATTGTGCACACTGTATAAATATACTACAGTAATTGTGCACATTGTATAAATATACAACAGTAATTGTGCACGCTGTATAAATATACTACAGTAATTGTGCACATTGTATAAATATACTACAGTAAATGTGAACATTGTATAAATATACTACAGTAATTGTGCTTACTGTATAAATATACTACAGTAATTGTGCACATTGTATAAATATACTACAGTAATTGTGCACACTGTATAAATATATTACAGTAATTGTGAACACTGTATAAATATACTACAGTAATTGTGCACATTGTATAAATATACTACAGTAATTGTGCACATTGTATAAATATACTACAGTAAATGTGAACATTGTATAAATATACTACAGTAATTGTGCACGCTGTATAAATATACTACAGTAATTGTGCACATTGTATAGATATACTCCAGTCATTGTACACATTGTATAGATATACTACAGTAATTGTGCACATCATATAAACATACTACAGTAATTGTGCACACTGTATAAATATACTACAGTAATTGTGCACACTGTATAAATATACTACAGTAATTGTGCACATTGTATAAATATGCTACAGTAATTGTGCACACTGTATAAATATACTTCAGTAATTGTGCACATTGTATAAATATACTACAGTAATTGTGCACACTGTATAAATATACTAAAGTAAATGTGCCCATTGTATAGAAATACTACAGTAATTGTGCACATTGTATAAATATACTACAGTCATTGTGCACACTGTATAAATATACTTCAGTAATTGTGCACATTGTATAAATATACTACAGTAATTGTGCACACTGTATAAATATACTACAGTAAATGTGCCCAATTGTATAGAAATACTACAGTAATTGTTCACATTGTATAAATATACTACAGTAATTGTGCAAACTGTATAAATATACTACAGTAATTGTGCACATTGTATAAAGATACTACAGTAATTGTGCACACTGTATAAATATACTACAATAAATGTGCACATTTTATAAATATACTACAGTAATTGTGCACATTGTATAAATATACTACATTCATTGTGCACACTGTATAAATATACTACAGTAATTTTGCACACTGTATAAATATACTACAGTAAATGTGCCCATTGTATAAATATACTACAGTAATTGTGCACACTGTATAAATATACTACAGTAATTGTGCACAATGTATAAATATACTACAGTAATTGTGCACATTGTATAAATATACTACAGTAATTGTGCTTACTGTATAAATATACTACAGTAATTGTGCACATTGTATAAATATACTACAGTAATTGTGCACATTGTATAAATATACTACAGTAATTGTGCACACTGTATAAATATACTAAAGTAATTGTGCACATTGTATAAATATACTACAGTAATTGTGCACACTGTATAAATATATTACAGTAATTGTGAACACTGTATAAATATACTACAGTAATTGTGCACATTGTATAAATATACTACAGTAATTGTGCACATTGTATAAATATACTACAGTAAATGTGAACATTGTATAAATATACTACAGTAATTGTGCACATTGTATAAATATACTACAGTAATTGTGCACATTGCATAAATGCACTACAGTAATTGTGCACATTGTATAAATGTACTACAGTCATTGTGCACACTGTATAAATATACTACAGTAATTGTGCACACTTTATAAATATACTACAGTCATTGTGCACATTGTATAAATATACTACAGTCATTGTGCACACTGTATAAATATACTACAGTCATTGTGCACATTGTGTAAATATACTACAGTAGTTGTGCACACTGTATAAATGTACTACAGTAAATGTGCCCATTGTATAGAAATACTACAGTAATTGTGCACATTGTATAAATATACTACAGTAATTGTGCACATTGTATAAATATACTACAGTAATTGTGCACACTGTATAAATGTACTACAGTAATTGTGCACATTGTGTAAATATACTACAGTAATTGTGCACACTGTATAAATATACTACAGTAATTGTGCACACTGTATAAATATACTACAGTAATTGTGCACACTGTATAAATATACTACAGTAATTGTGCACATTGTATAAATATACTACAGTAATTGTGCACACTGTATAAATATACTACAATAAATGTGCACATTTTATAAATATACTACAGTAATTGTGCACATTGTATAAATATACTACAGTAAATGTGCACATTGTATAAATATACTACAGTAATTGTGCACATTGTATAAATATACTACAGTAAATGTGCACATTTTATAAATATACTACAGTAATTGTGCACATTGCATAAATATACTACAGTAATTGTGCACATTGTTTAAATATACTACAGTAATTGTGCACGCTGTATAAATATACTACAGTAATTGTGCACACTGTATAAATATACTACAGTCATTGTGCACACTGTATAAATATACTACAGTAATTGTGCACATTGTGTAAATATACTACAGTAGTTGTGCACACTGTATAAATATACTACAGTAAATGTGCCCATTGTATAGAAATACTACAGTAATTGTGCACATTGTATAAATATACTACAGTAATTGTGCACGCTGTATAAATATACTACAGTAATTATGTACACTATAAATATACTACAGTAATTGTGCACATTGTATAAATATACTACAGTAATTGTGCACACTGTATAAATATACTTCAGTAATTGTGCACATTGCATAAATATACTACAGTAATTATGCACACTGTATAAATATACTACAATAAATGTGCCCATTGTATAGAAATACTACAGTAATTGTGCACATTGTATAAATGTACTACAGTAATTGTGCACATTGTATAAATATACTACAGTAATTGTGCACATTGTATAAATATACTACAGTCATTGTGCACACTGTATAAATATACTTCAGTAATTGTGCACATTGTATAAATATACTACAGTAATTGTGCACATTTTATAAATATACTACAGTAAATGTGCCCATTGTATAGAAATACTACAGTAATTGTTCACATTGTATAAATATACTACAGTAATTGTGCACACTGTATATATATACTACAGTAATTGTGCACATTGTATAAATATACTACAGTAATTGTGCACACTGTATAAATATACTACAGTAATTGTGCACACTGTATAAATATACTACAGTAATTGTGCACAATGTATAAATATACTACAGTAATTGTGCACATTGTATAAATATACTACAGTAATTGTGCTTACTGTATAAATATACTACAGTAATTTTGCACATTGTATAAATATACTACAGTAATTGTGCACACTGTATAAATATACTACAGTAATTGTGCACATTGTATAATATGCTACAGTAATTGTGCACATTGTATAAATATACTAAAGTAATTGTGCACACTGTATAAATATATTACAGTAATTGTGAACACTGTATAAATATACTACAGTAATTGTGCACATTGTATAAATATACTACAGTAATTGTGCACACTGTATAAATATACTACAGTAATTGTGCACACTGTATAAATATACTAAAGTAATTGTGCACATTGTATAAATATACTACAGTAATTGTGCACACTGTATAAATATATTACAGTAATTGTGAACACTGTATAAATATACTACAGTAATTGTGCACATTGTATAAATATACTACAGTAATTGTGCACATTGTATAAATATACTACAGTAATTGTGCACATTGTATAAATATACTACAGTAATTGTGCACGCTGTATAAATATACTACAGTAATTGTGCACATTGTATAGATATACTACAGTCATTGTACACACTGTATAAATATACTACAGTAATTGTGCACATTGTACTACAGTAATTGTGCACATTGTATAGATATACTACAGTCATTGTACACACTGTATAAATATACTACAGTAATTGTGCACATTGTATAAATATACTACAGTAATTGTGCACATTGTATAGATATACTACAGTAATTGTGCACATCATATAAACATACTACAGTAATTGTGCACATTGTATAAATATACTACAGTAATTGTGCACACTGTATAAATATACTACAGTCATTGTACACACTGTATAAATATACTACAGTAAATGTGCACACTGTATAAATATACTACAGTAATTGTGCACATTGTATAAATATACTACAGTAATTGTGCACATTGTATAAATATACTACAGTAATTGTGCACATTGCATAAATGCACTACAGTAATTGTGCACATTGTATAAATATACTACAGTAATTGTGCACATTGTATAAATATACTACAGTAATTGTGCACACTGTATAAATGTACTACAGTAATTGTGCACATTATATAAATATACTACAGTAATTGTGCTCAGTGTATAATTATACTACAGTAATTGTGCACATTGTATAAATGTACTACAGTAATTGTGCACACTGTATAAATATACCACAGTAATTGTGCACATTGTATAAATATACTACAGTAATTGTGCACATTATATAAATATACTACAGTAATTGTGCTCATTGTATAATTATACTACAGTAATTGTGCACATTGTATAAATGTACTACAGTAATTGTGCACATTGTATAATTATACTACAGTAATTGTGCACATTGTATAAATGTACTACAGTAATTGTGCACATTGTATAAATATACTACAGTAATTGTGCACATTGTATAAATGTACTACAGTAATTGTGCACATAGTATAAATATTTTACAGTAATTGTGCACATTGTATAAATATACGACAGTAATTGTGCACATTGTATAAATGTACTACAGTAATTGTGCACATTGTATAAATATACTACAGTAATTGTGCACACTGTGTAAATATACTACAGTAATTGTGCACATTGTATAAATATACTACAGTAATTGTGCACATTGTATAAATGTACTACAGTAATTGTGCACATTGTATGAATATACTACAGTAATTGTGCACACTGTATAAATATACTACAGTAATTGTGCACACTGTATAAATATACTACAGTAATTGTGCACATTGTATAAATATACTACATTAATTGTGCACACTGTATAAATATACTTCAGTAATTGTGCACATTGTATAAATATACTACAGTAATTGAGCACACTGTATAAATATACTACAGTAAATGTGCCCATTGTATAGAAATACTACAGTAATTGTGCACATTGTATAAATGTACTACAGTAATTGTGCACATTGTATAAATATACTGCAGAAATTGTGCACATTGTATAAATATACTACAGTCATTGTGCACACTGTATAAATATACTTCAGTAATTGTGCACATTGTATAAATATACTACAGTAATTGTGCACACTGTATAAATATACTACAGTAAATGTGCCCATTGTATAGAAATACTACAGTAATTGTTCACATTGTATAAATATACTACAGTAATTGTGCACACTGTATAAATATACTACAGTAATTGTGCACATTGTATAAATATACAACAGTAATTGTGCACACTGTATAAATATACTACAATAAATGTACACATTTTATAAATATACTACAGTAATTGTGCACATTGTATAAATATACTACAATAAATGTGCACATTTTATAAATATACTACAGTAATTGTGCACATTGTATAAATATACTACAGTAATTGTGCACATTGTATAAATATACTACAGTAATTGTGCACATCATATAAATATACTACAGTAATTGTGCACACTGTACAAATATACTACAGTAATTGTGCACATCGTATAAATATATTACAGCAATTGTGCACACTGTATAAATATACTAGGTAATTGTGCACATTGTATAAATATACTACACTCATTGTGCAAATTGGATAAATATACTACACTCATTGTGCACATTGTATAAATATACAACAATAAGTGTGCACATTTTATAAATATACTACAGTAATTGTGCACATTGTAAAATATGTTACAGTAATTGTGCACATTGTATGAATATACTACAGTAATTGTGCACATTGTATGAATATACTACAGTAATTGTGCACACTGTATAAATATACTACAGTAAGTGTGTACATTGTATAAATATACTACAGTAATTGTGCACACTCTATAAATATACTACAATAATTGTTCACATCGTATAAATATATTACAGTAATTGTGCACACTGTTTAAATATACTACAGTAATAGTGCACATTGTATAGAAATACTACAGTAATTGTGCACATTGTATAAATATACTACAGTAATTGTGCAAATTGTAAAAATATACTACAGTAATTGTGCACATTGTATAAATATACGACAGTAATTGTGCACATTGTATAAATATACTACAGTAATTGTGCACACTGTATAAATATACTACAGTAATTGTGCACATTGTATAAATAGACTACAGTAATTGTGCAAATTGTATAAATATACTAGACTGATTTTGCACATTGTATAAATATACTACACTCAATGTGCACACTGTATAAATATACTACAGTAATTGTGCACATTGTATAAATATACTACAGTAATTGTGCACATTGTAAAGATCTACTACAGTAATTGTGCACATTGTATAAATATACTACAGTAATTGTGCACACTGTATAAATATACTACAGTAATTGTGCACATCGTATAAATATATTACAGTAATTGTGCACACTGTATAAATATACTACAGTAATTGTGCACATCGTATAAATATATTACAGTAATTGTGCACATTGTATAAATATACTACAGTAATTGTGCACATTGTATAAATATACTAGACTGATTGTGCACATTGTATAAATATACTACAGTAATTGTGCACATCGTATAAATATACTACAGTAATTGTGCACATCATATAAATATACTACAGTAATTGTGCACATTGTAAAGATCTACTACAGTAATTGTGCACACTGTATAAATATATTACAGTAATTGTGCACACTGTATAAATATACTACAGTAATTGTGCACATTGTATAAATGTACTACAGTAATTGTGCACATTGTATAAATATACTACAGTAATTGTGCACATTGTATAAATATACTACAGTATATGTGCACACTTTAAATATACTACAGTAATTGTTCACATTATATAAATATACTACAGTTATTGTGCACATTGTATAAATATACTACAGTTATTGTGCACATTGTATAAATATACTACAGTAATTGTGCACACTGTATAAATATACTACAGTAATTGGACACACTGTATAAATATACAACAGTGATTGTGCACATTGTATAAATATACTAGAGTGTGCACACTGTATAAATATACTACAGTAATTGTGCACATTGTATAAATATACTACAGTAATTGTGCACACTGTATAAATATACTACAGTAATTGTGCACATTGTATAAATATACTACAGTAATTGTGCACATTGTATAAATATATTACAGTAATTGTGCACACTGTATAAATATACTACAGTAATTGTGCACATTGTAAAAATCTACTACAGTAATTGTGCACATTGTATAAATATACTACAGTAATTGTGCACACTGTGTAAATATACTACAGTAATTGTGCACATCGTATAAATATATTACAGTAATTGTGCACACTGTATAAATATACTACAGTAATTGTGCACATTGTATAAATATACTACAGTAATTGTGCACACTGTATAAATATACTACAGTAATTGTGCACATTGTATAAATAGACTATAGTAATTGTGCAAATTGTATAAATATACTAGACTGATTGTGCACATTGTATAAATATACTACAGTAATTGTGCACATCGTATAAATATACTACAGTAATTGTGCACATTGTATAAATATACTACAGTAATTGTGAACATTGTATAAATATACTACAGTAATTGTGCACATCGTATAAATATACTACAGTAATTGTGCACACTGTATAAATATACTACAGTGATTGTGCACACTGTATAAATATACTACAGTAATTGTGCACACTGTATAAATATACAACAGTGATTGTGCACATTGTATAAATATACTAGAGTAATTGTGCATACTATAAATATATTACAGTAATTGTGCACACTGTATAAATATACTACAGTAATTGTGCACATTGTATAAATGTACTACAGTAATTGTGCACATTGTATAAATATACTACAGTAATTGTGCACATTGTATAAATATATTACAGTAATTGTGCACACTGTATAAATATACTACAGTAATTGTGCACATTGTATAAATATACTACACTCATTGTGCAAATTGTATAAATATACAACAGTAAGTGTGCACATTTTATAAATATACTACAGTAATTGTGCACATTGTAAAAATATACTACAGTAATTGTGCACATTGTAAAAATATACTACAGTAATTGTGCACATTGTATGAATATATTACAGTAATTGTGCACACTGTATAAATATACTACAGTAATTGTGCACATTGTATAAATATACTACAGTAATTGTGCACACTGTATAAATATACTACAGTAATTGTGCACACTGTATAAATATACTTCAGTAATTGTGCACATTGTATAAATATACTACAGTAATTGTGCACACTGTATAAATATACTACAGTAAATGTGCCCATTGTATAGAAATACTACAGTAATTGTGCACATTGTATAAATGTACTACAGTAATTGTGCACATTGTATAAATATACTGCAGAAATTGTGCACATTGTATAAATATACTACAGTCATTGTGCACACTGTATAAATATACTTCAGTAATTGTGCACATTGTATAAATATACTACAGTAATTGTGCACACTGTATAAATATACTACAGTAAATGTGCCCATTGTATAGAAATACTACAGTAATTGTTCACATTGTATAAATATACTACAGTAATTGTGCACACTGTATAAATATACTACAGTAATTGTGCACATTGTATAAATATACAACAGTAATTGTGCACACTGTATAAATATACTACAATAAATGTACACATTTTATAAATATACTACAGTAATTGTGCACATTGTATAAATATACTACAATAAATGTGCACATTTTATAAATATACTACAGTAATTGTGCACATTGTATAAATATACTACAGTAATTGTGCACATTGTATAAATATACTACAGTAATTGTGCACATCATATAAATATACTACAGTAATTGTGCACACTGTACAAATATACTACAGTAATTGTGCACATCGTATAAATATATTACAGCAATTGTGCACACTGTATAAATATACTAGGTAATTGTGCACATTGTATAAATATACTACACTCATTGTGCAAATTGGATAAATATACTACACTCATTGTGCACATTGTATAAATATACAACAATAAGTGTGCACATTTTATAAATATACTACAGTAATTGTGCACATTGTAAAAATATGTTACAGTAATTGTGCACATTGTATGAATATACTACAGTAATTGTGCACATTGTATGAATATACTACAGTAATTGTGCACACTGTATAAATATACTACAGTAAGTGTGTACATTGTATAAATATACTACAGTAATTGTGCACACTCTATAAATATACTACAATAATTGTTCACATCGTATAAATATATTACAGTAATTGTGCACACTGTTTAAATATACTACAGTAATAGTGCACATTGTATAGAAATACTACAGTAATTGTGCACATTGTATACATATACTACAGTAATTGTGCAAATTGTAAAAATATACTACAGTAATTGTGCACATTGTATAAATATACGACAGTAATTGTGCACATTGTATAAATATACTACAGTAATTGTGCACACTGTATAAATATACTACAGTAATTGTGCACATTGTATAAATAGACTACAGTAATTGTGCAAATTGTATAAATATACTAGACTGATTTTGCACATTGTATAAATATACTACACTCAATGTGCACACTGTATAAATATACTACAGTAATTGTGCACATTGTATAAATATACTACAGTAATTGTGCACACTGTATAAATATACTACAGTAATTGTGCACATCATATAAATATACTACAGTAATTGTGCACATTGTAAAGATCTACTACAGTAATTGTGCACACTGTATAAATATATTACAGTAATTGTGCACACTGTATAAATATACTACAGTAATTGTGCACATTGTATAAATGTACTACAGTAATTGTGCACATTGTATAAATATACTACAGTAATTGTGCACATTGTATAAATATACTACAGTATATGTGCACACTTTAAATATACTACAGTAATTGTTCACATTATATAAATATACTACAGTTATTGTGCACATTGTATAAATATACTACAGTTATTGTGCACATTGTATAAATATACTACAGTAATTGTGCACACTGTATAAATATACTACAGTAATTGGACACACTGTATAAATATACAACAGTGATTGTGCACATTGTATAAATATACTAGAGTGTGCACACTGTATAAATATACTACAGTAATTGTGCACATTGTATAAATATACTACAGTAATTGTGCACACTGTATAAATATACTACAGTAATTGTGCACATTGTATAAATATACTACAGTAATTGTGCACATTGTATAAATATATTACAGTAATTGTGCACACTGTATAAATATACTACAGTAATTGTGCACATTGTAAAAATCTACTACAGTAATTGTGCACATTGTATAAATATACTACAGTAATTGTGCACACTGTGTAAATATACTACAGTAATTGTGCACATCGTATAAATATATTACAGTAATTGTGCACACTGTATAAATATACTACAGTAATTGTGCACATTGTATAAATATACTACAGTAATTGTGCACACTGTATAAATATACTACAGTAATTGTGCACATTGTATAAATAGACTATAGTAATTGTGCAAATTGTATAAATATACTAGACTGATTGTGCACATTGTATAAATATACTACAGTAATTGTGCACATCGTATAAATATACTACAGTAATTGTGCACATTGTATAAATATACTACAGTAATTGTGAACATTGTATAAATATACTACAGTAATTGTGCACATCGTATAAATATACTACAGTAATTGTGCACACTGTATAAATATACTACAGTGATTGTGCACACTGTATAAATATACTACAGTAATTGTGCACACTGTATAAATATACAACAGTGATTGTGCACATTGTATAAATATACTAGAGTAATTGTGCATACTATAAATATATTACAGTAATTGTGCACACTGTATAAATATACTACAGTAATTGTGCACATTGTATAAATGTACTACAGTAATTGTGCACATTGTATAAATATACTACAGTAATTGTGCACATTGTATAAATATATTACAGTAATTGTGCACACTGTATAAATATACTACAGTAATTGTGCACATTGTATAAATATACTACACTCATTGTGCAAATTGTATAAATATACAACAGTAAGTGTGCACATTTTATAAATATACTACAGTAATTGTGCACATTGTAAAACTATACTACAGTAATTGTGCACATTGTAAAAATATACTACAGTAATTGTGCACATTGTATGAATATATTACAGTAATTGTGCACACTGTATAAATATACTACAGTAATTGTGCACATCGTATAAATATACTACAGTAATTGTGCACCCTGTATAAATATACTACAGTAATTGTGCACATTGTATAAATATACTACAGTAATTGTGCACACTGTATAAATATACTACAGTAATTGTTCACATCGTATAAATATATTACAGTAATTGTGCACATTGTATAAATATACTACAGTTATTGTGCACATTGTATAAATATACTACAGTAATTGTGCACACCGTATAAATATATTACAGTAATTGTGCACACTGTATAAATATACTACAGTAATTGTGCACATCGTATAAATATACTACAGTAATTGTGCACCCTGTATAAATATACTACAGTAATTGTGCACATTGTATAAATATATTACAGTAATTGTGCACACTGTATAAATATACTACAATAATTGTGCACACTGTATAAATATACTACAGTAATTGTGCACATTGTATAAATATACTACAGTAATTGTGCACATTGTATAAATATACTACAATAATTGTGCACACTGTATAAATATACTACAGTAATTGTGCACATCGTATAAATATATTACAGTAATTGTGCACACTGTATAAATATGCTACAGTAATTGTGCACATTGTATAAATATACTATACTCATTGTGCACATTGTATAAATATACTACACTCATTGTGCACATTGTATAAATATACTACGCTCATTGTGCACATTGTATAAATATACAACAGTAATTGTACAAATTGTAAAAATATACTACCGTAATTGTGCACATTATATAAATATACTACAGTTATTGTGCACATTGTATAAATATACTACAGTTATTGTGCACATTGTATAAATATACTACAGTAATTGTGCACACTGTATAAATATACTACAGTAATTGTGCACACTGTATAAATATACAACAGTGATTGTGCACATTGTATAAATATACTACAGTAATTGTGCACATTGTATAAATAAACTACAGTAATTGTGCACATTGTATAAATATACTAGAGTGTGCACACTGTATAAATATATTACAGTAATTGTGCACACTGGATAAATATACTACAATAATTGTGCACATTGTATAAATATACTACAGTAATTGTGCACACTGTATAAATATACTACAGTAATTGTGCACATTGTATAAATGTACTACAGTAATTGTGCACATTGTATAAATGTACTACAGTAATTGTGCACATTGTATAATAATATTACAGTAATTGTGCACACTGTATAAATATACTACAGTAATTGTGCACATCGTATAAATATACTACTGTAATTGTGCACATTGTATAAATATACTACAGTAATTGTGCACATCATATAAATATACTACAGTAATTTTGCACACTGTATAAATATACTACAGTAATTGTGCACATCGTATAAATATATTACAGTAATTGTGCACACTGTATAAATATACTACAGTAATTGTGCACATTGTATAAATATACTACACTCATTGTGCAAATTGTATAAATATACTACACTCATTGTGCACATTGTATAAATATACAACAATAAGTGTGCACATTTTATAAATATACTACAGTAATTGTGCACATTGTAAAAATATATTACAGTAATTGTGCACATTGTATGAATATACTACAGTAATTGTGCACACTGTATAAATATACTACAGTAATTGTGTACATTGTGTAAATATACAACAATAAGTGTGCACATTTTATAAATATACTACAGTAATTGTGCACATTGTAAAAATATATTACAGTAATTGTGCACATTGTATGAATATACTACAGTAATTGTGCACACTGTATAAATATACTACAGTAATTGTGCACATTGTATAAATATACTAGACTGATTGTGCACATTGTATAAATATACTACAGTAATTGTGCACATTGTATAAATATACTACAGTAATTGTGCACATTGTATAAATATACTACAGTAATTGTGCACATCGTATAAATATACTAGACTGATTGTGCACATTGTATAAATATACTACAGTAATTGTGCACATTGTAAAAATCTACTACAGTAATTGTGCACATTGTATAAATATACTACAGTGATTGTGCACACTGTATAAATATACTACAGTAATTGTGCACATCGTATAAATATATTACAGTAATTGTGCACATCATATTAATATACTACAGTAATTGTGCACATTGTATAAATATACTACAGTGATTGTGCACATTGTATAAATATACTACAGTAATTGTGCACATTGTATAAATATACTACAGTAATTGTGCACATTGTATAAATATACTAGACAGATTGTGCACATTGTATAAATATACTACAGTTATTGTGCACATTGTAAAAATCTACTACAGTAATTGTGCACATTGTATAAATATACTACAGTGATTGTGCACACTGTATAAATATACTACAGTAATTGTGCACACTGTATAAATATACTACAGTAATTGTGCACATTGTATAAATATATTACAGTAATTGTGCACACTGTATAAATATACTACAGTAATTGTGCACACCGTATAAATATATTACAAAAACTTGTGCACACTGTATAAATATACTACAGTAATTGTGCACATTGTATAAATATACTACAGTAATTGTGCACACTGTATAAATATACTACAGTAATTGTGCACACCGTATAAATAAATTACAAAAATTGTGCACATCGTATAAATATATTACAGTAATTGTGCACATCGTATAAATATACTACAGTAATTGTGCACACTGTATAAATATACTACAGTAATTGTGCACATTGTATAAATATATTACAGTAATTTTGCACACTGTATAAATATACTACAGTAATTGTGCACACCGTATAAATATATTACAAAAATTGTGCACACTGTATAAATATACTACAGTAATTGTGCACATTGTATAAATATACTACAGTAATTGTGCACACTGAATAAATATACTACAGTAATTGTGCACATTGTATAAATATACTACAATAATTGTGCACACTGTATAAATATAGTACTGTAATTGTGCACATCGTATAAATATATTACAGTACTTGTGCACACTGTATAAATATGCTACAGTAATTGTGCACATTGTATAAATATACTATACTCATTGTGCACATTGTATAAATATACTAAACTCATTGTGCACATTGTATAAATATACTACGGTCATTGTGCACATTGTATAAATATACGACAGTAATTGTACAAATTGTAAAAATATACTACAGTAATTGTGCACATTGTATAAATATACGACAGTAATTGTGCACACTGTATAAATATACTACAGTATATGTGCACACTTTAAATATACTACAGTAATTGTGCACATTATATAAATATACTACAGTTATTGTGCACATTGTATAAATATACTACAGTTATTGTGCACACCGTATAAATAAATTACAAAAATTGTGCACATCGTATAAATATATTACAGTAATTGTGCACATCGTATAAATATACTACAGTAATTGTGCACATTGTATAAATATACTACAGTAATTGTGCACACTGTATAAATATACTACAGTAATTGCGCACACTGTATAAATATACAACAGTGATTGTGCACATTGTATAAATATACTAGAATGTGCACACTGTATAAATATACTACAGTAATTGTGCATACTATAAATATATTACAGTAATTGTGCACACTGGATAAATATTCTACAATAATTGTGCACATTGTATAAATATACTACAGTAATTGTGCACACTGTATAAATATATTACAGTAATTGTGCACACTGTATAAATATACTACAGTAATTGTGCACATTGTATAAATATACTACACTCATTGTGCAAATTGTATAAATATACTACACTCATTTTGCACATTGTATAAATATACAGCAGTAAGTGTGCACATTGTATAAATATACTACAATAATTGTGCACACTGTATAAATATACTATACTCATTGTGCACATTGTATAAATATACTACGCTCATTGTGCACATTGTATAAATATACGACAGTAATTGTACAAATTGTAAAAATATACTACAGTAATTGTGCACATTGTATAAATATATGAGAGTAATTGTGTACACTGTATAAATATACTACAGCATATGTGCACACTTTAAATATACTACAGTAATTGTGCACATTATATAAATATACTACAGTAATTGTGCACACTGTATAAATATACTACAGTAATTGTGCACACCATATAAATATATTACAGTAATTGTGCACATTACAACAGTAATTGTGCACATTGTATAAATATACTACAATAATTGTGCACACTGTATAAATATACTACAGTTATTGTGCACAATGTATAAATATACTACAGTAATTGTGCACATTGTATAAATGTACTACAGTAATTGTGCACACTGTATAAATATACTACAGTAATTATGCACATCGTATAAATATATTACAGTAATTGTGCACATTGTATAAATATACTACAGTAATTGTGCACATTGTATAAATATACTACAGTAATTGTGCACATTGTATAAATATACTACAGTAATTGTGCACAATGTATAAATATACTACAGTAATTGTGCACATTGTATAAATATACTAGACTGATTGTGCACATTGTATAAATATACAACAGTAATTGTGCACATCGTATAAATATACTACAGTAATTGTGCACATTGTATAAATATACTACAGTAATTGTGCACACTGTATAAATATACTACAGTAATTGTGTACATTGTGTAAATATACAACAATAAGTGTGCACATTTTATAAATATACTACAGTAATTGTGCACATTGTAAAAATATATTACAGTAATTGTGCACATTGTATGAATATACTACAGTAATTGTGCACACTGTATAAATATACTACAGTAATTGTGCACATTGTATAAATATACTAGACTGATTGTGCACATTGTATAAATATACTACAGTAATTGTGCACATTGTATAAATATACTACAGTGATTGTGCACACTGTATAAATATACTACAGTAATTGTGCACATCGTATAAATATATTACAGTAATTGTGCACATCATATTAATATACTACAGTAATTGTGCACATTGTATAAATATACTACAGTGATTGTGCACATTGTATAAATATACTACAGTAATTGTGCACATTGTATAAATATACTACAGTAATTGTGCACATTGTATAAATATACTAGACAGATTGTGCACATTGTATAAATATACTACAGTTATTGTGCACATTGTAAAAATCTACTACAGTAATTGTGCACATTGTATAAATATACTACAGTGATTGTGCACACTGTATAAATATACTACAGTAATTGTGCACACTGTATAAATATACTACAGTAATTGTGCACATTGTATAAATATATTACAGTAATTGTGCACACTGTATAAATATACTACAGTAATTGTGCACACCGTATAAATATATTACAAAAACTTGTGCACACTGTATAAATATACTACAGTAATTGTGCACATTGTATAAATATACTACAGTAATTGTGCACACTGTATAAATATACTACAGTAATTGTGCACACCGTATAAATAAATTACAAAAATTGTGCACATCGTATAAATATATTACAGTAATTGTGCACATCGTATAAATATACTACAGTAATTGTGCACACTGTATAAATATACTACAGTAATTGTGCACATTGTATAAATATATTACAGTAATTTTGCACACTGTATAAATATACTACAGTAATTGTGCACACCGTATAAATATATTACAAAAATTGTGCACACTGTATAAATATACTACAGTAATTGTGCACATTGTATAAATATACTACAGTAATTGTGCACACTGAATAAATATACTACAGTAATTGTGCACATTGTATAAATATACTACAATAATTGTGCACACTGTATAAATATAGTACTGTAATTGTGCACATCGTATAAATATATTACAGTACTTGTGCACACTGTATAAATATGCTACAGTAATTGTGCACATTGTATAAATATACTATACTCATTGTGCACATTGTATAAATATACTAAACTCATTGTGCACATTGTATAAATATACTACGGTCATTGTGCACATTGTATAAATATACGACAGTAATTGTACAAATTGTAAAAATATACTACAGTAATTGTGCACATTGTATAAATATACGACAGTAATTGTGCACACTGTATAAATATACTACAGTATATGTGCACACTTTAAATATACTACAGTAATTGTGCACATTATATAAATATACTACAGTTATTGTGCACATTGTATAAATATACTACAGTTATTGTGCACACCGTATAAATAAATTACAAAAATTGTGCACATCGTATAAATATATTACAGTAATTGTGCACATCGTATAAATATACTACAGTAATTGTGCACATTGTATAAATATACTACAGTAATTGTGCACACTGTATAAATATACTACAGTAATTGCGCACACTGTATAAATATACAACAGTGATTGTGCACATTGTATAAATATACTAGAATGTGCACACTGTATAAATATACTACAGTAATTGTGCATACTATAAATATATTACAGTAATTGTGCACACTGGATAAATATTCTACAATAATTGTGCACATTGTATAAATATACTACAGTAATTGTGCACACTGTATAAATATATTACAGTAATTGTGCACACTGTATAAATATACTACAGTAATTGTGCACATTGTATAAATATACTACACTCATTGTGCAAATTGTATAAATATACTACACTCATTTTGCACATTGTATAAATATACAGCAGTAAGTGTGCACATTGTATAAATATACTACAATAATTGTGCACACTGTATAAATATACTATACTCATTGTGCACATTGTATAAATATACTACGCTCATTGTGCACATTGTATAAATATACGACAGTAATTGTACAAATTGTAAAAATATACTACAGTAATTGTGCACATTGTATAAATATATGAGAGTAATTGTGTACACTGTATAAATATACTACAGCATATGTGCACACTTTAAATATACTACAGTAATTGTGCACATTATATAAATATACTACAGTAATTGTGCACACTGTATAAATATACTACAGTAATTGTGCACACCATATAAATATATTACAGTAATTGTGCACATTACAACAGTAATTGTGCACATTGTATAAATATACTACAATAATTGTGCACACTGTATAAATATACTACAGTTATTGTGCACAATGTATAAATATACTACAGTAATTGTGCACATTGTATAAATGTACTACAGTAATTGTGCACACTGTATAAATATACTACAGTAATTATGCACATCGTATAAATATATTACAGTAATTGTGCACATTGTATAAATATACTACAGTAATTGTGCACATTGTATAAATATACTACAGTAATTGTGCACATTGTATAAATATACTACAGTAATTGTGCACAATGTATAAATATACTACAGTAATTGTGCACATTGTATAAATATACTAGACTGATTGTGCACATTGTATAAATATACAACAGTAATTGTGCACATCGTATAAATATACTACAGTAATTGTGCACATTGTATAAATATACTACAGTAATTGTGCACATTGTATAAATATACTACAGTAATTGTGCACACTGTATAAATATACTACAGTAATTGTGCACATTGTATAAATATACTAGAATGTGCACACTGTATAAATATACTACAGTAATTGTGCATACTATAAATATATTACAGTAATTGTGCACACTGGATAAATATTCTACAATAATTGTGCACATTGTATAAATATACTACAGTAATTGTGCACACTGTATAAATATATTACAGTAATTGTGCACACTGTATAAATATACTACAGTAATTGTGCACATTGTATAAATATACTACACTCATTGTGCAAATTGTATAAATATACTAGACTCATTTTGCACATTGTATAAATATACAGCAGTAAGTGTGCACATTGTATAAATATACTACAATAATTGTGCACACTGTATAAATATACTATACTCATTGTGCACATTGTATAAATATACTACGCTCATTGTGCACATTGTATAAATATACGACAGTAATTGTACAAATTGTAAAAATATACTACAGTAATTGTGCACATTGTATAAATATATGAGAGTAATTGTGCACACTGTATAAATATACTACAGCATATGTGCACACTTTAAATATACTACAGTAATTGTGCACATTATATAAATATACTACAGTAATTGTGCACACTGTATAAATATACTACAGTAATTGTGCACACCATATAAATATATTACAGTAATTGTGCACATTACAACAGTAATTGTGCACATTGTATAAATATACTACAATAATTGTGCACACTGTATAAATATACTACAGTTATTGTGCACAATGTATAAATATACTACAGTAATTGTGCACATTGTATAAATGTACTACAGTAATTGTGCACATTGTATAAATATACTACAGTGATTGTGCACACTGTATAAATATACTACAGTAATTATGCACATCGTATAAATATATTACAGTAATTGTGCACATTGTATAAATATACTACAGTAATTGTGCACATTGTATAAATATACTACAGTAATTGTGCACATTGTATAAATATACTACAGTAATTGTGCACAATGTATAAATATACTACAGTAATTGTGCACATTGTATAAATATACTAGACTGATTGTGCACATTGTATAAATATACAACAGTAATTGTGCACATCGTATAAATATACTACAGTAATTGTGCACATTGTATAAATATACTACAGTAATTGTGCACATTGTATAAATATACTACAGTAATTGTGCACACTGTATAAATATACTACAGTAATTGTGCACATTGTATAA
Source organism: Hyla sarda (assembly GCF_029499605.1). Classification (NCBI taxonomy): domain Eukaryota; kingdom Metazoa; phylum Chordata; class Amphibia; order Anura; family Hylidae; genus Hyla; species Hyla sarda. Next base: position 129,592 of record NW_026610453.1, on the reverse strand, counting down.
ATATACTAGACTGATTGTGCACATTGTATAAATATACTACAGTAATTGTGCACATCGTATAAATATACTACAGTAATTGTGCACATTGTATAAATATACTAGACTGATTGTGCACATTGTATAAATATACTACAGTAATTGTGCACATCATATAAATATACTACAGTAATTGTGCACATTGTATAAATATACTACAGTGATTGTGCACATCGTATAAATATACTACAGTAATTGTGCACACTGTATAAATATACTACAGTAATTGTGCACACTGTATAAATATATTACAGTAATTGTGCACACTGTATAAATATACTACAGTAATTGTGCACATTGTATAAATGTACTACAGTAATTGTGCACATTGTATAAATATACTACAGTAATTGTGCACATTGTATAAATATATTACAGTAATTGTGCACACTGTATAAATATACTACAGTAATTGTGCACATCGTATAAATATACTACAGTAATTGTGCACATTGTATAAATATACTACAGTAATTGTGCACATCATATAAACATACTACAGTAATTGTGCACACTGTATAAATATACTACAGTAATTGTGCACATCGTATAAATATATTACAGTGATTGTGCACATTGTATAAATATACTACACTCATTGTGCAAATTGTATAAATATACAACAGTAAGTGTGCACATTTTATAAATATACTACAGTAATTGTGCACATTGTAAAAATATACTACAGTAATTGTGCACATTGTAAAAATATACTACAGTAATTGTGCACATTGTATGAATATACTACAGTAATTGTGCACACTGTATAAATATACTACAGTAATTGTGTACATTGTATAAATATACTACAGTAATTGTGCACACTGTATAAATATACTACAGTAATTGTTCACATCGTATAAATATATTACAGTAATTGTGCACATTGTATAAATATACTACAGTTATTGTGCACATTGTATAAATATACTACAGTAATTGTGCACACCGTATAAATATATTACAGTAATTGTGCACACTGTATAAATATACTACAGTAATTGTGCACATCGTATAAATATACTACAGTAATTGTGCACCCTGTATAAATATACTACAGTAATTGTGCACATTGTATAAATATATTACAGTAATTGTGCACACTGTATAAATATACTACAATAATTGTGCACACTGTATAAATATACTACAGTAATTGTGCACATTGTATAAATATACTACAGTAATTGTGCACATTGTATAAATATACTACAATAATTGTGCACACTGTATAAATATACTACAGTAATTGTGCACATCGTATAAATATATTACAGTAATTGTGCACACTGTATAAATATGCTACAGTAATTGTGCACATTGTATAAATATACTATACTCATTGTGCACATTGTATAAATATACTACACTCATTGTGCACATTGTATAAATATACTACGCTCATTGTGCACATTGTATAAATATACAACAGTAATTGTACAAATTGTAAAAATATACTACCGTAATTGTGCACATTATATAAATATACTACAGTTATTGTGCACATTGTATAAATATACTACAGTTATTGTGCACATTGTATAAATATACTACAGTAATTGTGCACACTGTATAAATATACTACAGTAATTGTGCACACTGTATAAATATACAACAGTGATTGTGCACATTGTATAAATATACTACAGTAATTGTGCACATTGTATAAATAAACTACAGTAATTGTGCACATTGTATAAATATACTAGAGTGTGCACACTGTATAAATATATTACAGTAATTGTGCACACTGGATAAATATACTACAATAATTGTGCACATTGTATAAATATACTACAGTAATTGTGCACACTGTATAAATATACTACAGTAATTGTGCACATTGTATAAATGTACTACAGTAATTGTGCACATTGTATAAATGTACTACAGTAATTGTGCACATTGTATAATAATATTACGGTAATTGTGCACACTGTATAAATATACTACAGTAATTGTGCACATCGTATAAATATACTACTGTAATTGTGCACATTGTATAAATATACTACAGTAATTGTGCACATCATATAAATATACTACAGTAATTTTGCACACTGTATAAATATACTACAGTAATTGTGCACATCGTATAAATATATTACAGTAATTGTGCACACTGTATAAATATACTACAGTAATTGTGCACATTGTATAAATATACTACACTCATTGTGCAAATTGTATAAATATACTACACTCATTGTGCACATTGTATAAATATACAACAATAAGTGTGCACATTTTATAAATATACTACAGTAATTGTGCACATTGTAAAAATATATTACAGTAATTGTGCACATTGTTTGAATATACTACAGTAATTGTGCACACTGTATAAATATACTACAGTAATTGTGTACATTGTATAAATATACAACAATAAGTGTGCACATTTTATAAATATACTACAGTAATTGTGCACATTGTAAAAATATATTACAGTAATTGTGCACATTGTAAAAATATATTACAGTAATTGTGCACATTGTATGAATATACTACAGTAATTGTGCACACTGTATAAATATACTACAGTAATTGTGCACATTGTATAAATATACTAGACTGATTGTGCACATTGTATAAATATACTACAGTAATTGTGCACATTGTTTAAATATACTACAGTAATTGTGCACATTGTATAAATATACTACAGTAATTGTGCACATCGTATAAATATACTAGACTGATTGTGCACATTGTATAAATATACTACAGTAATTGTGCACATTGTAAAAATCTACTACAGTAATTGTGCACATTGTATAAATATACTACAGTGATTGTGCACACTGTATAAATATACTACAGTAATTGTGCACATCGTATAAATATATTACAGTAATTGTGCACATCATATTAATATACTACAGTAATTGTGCACATTGTATAAATATACTACAGTGATTGTGCACATTGTATAAATATACTACAGTAATTGTGCACACTGTATAATTATACTACAGTAATTGTGCACATTGTATAAATATATTACAGTAATTGTGCACACTGTATAAATATACTACAGTAATTGTGCACATTGTATAAATATACTACAGTAATTGTGCACATTGTATAAATATACTAGACTGATTGTGCACATTGTATAAATATACTACAGTTATTGTGCACATTGTAAAAATCTACTACAGTAATTGTGCACATTGTATAAATATACTACAGTGATTGTGCACACTGTATAAATATACTACAGTAATTGTGCACATTGTATAAATATATTACAGTAATTGTGCACACTGTATAAATATACTACAGTAATTGTGCACACCGTATAAATATATTACAAAAACTTGTGCACACTGTATAAATATACTACAGTAATTGTGCACATTGTATAAATATACTACAGTAATTGTGCACACTGTATAAATATACTACAGTAATTGTGCACACCGTATAAATAAATTACAAAAATTGTGCACATCGTATAAATATATTACAGTAATTGTGCACATCGTATAAATATACTACAGTAATTGTGCACACTGTATAAATATACTACAGTAATTGTGCACATTGTATAAATATATTACAGTAATTGTGCACACTGTATAAATATACTACAGTAATTGTGCACACCGTATAAATATATTACAGTAATTGTGCACATTGTATAAATATACTACAGTAATTGTGCACATTGTATAAATATACTACAGTAATTGTGCACAATGTATAAATATACTACAGTAATTGTGCACATTGTATAAATATACTAGACTGATTGTGCACATTGTATAAATATACAACAGTAATTGTGCACATCGTATAAATATACTACAGTAATTGTGCACATTGTATAAATATACTACAGTAATTGTGCACATTGTATAAATATACTACAGTAATTGTGCACACTGTATAAATATACTACAGTAATTGTGCACATCGTATAAATATATTACAGTAATTGTGCACATTGTATAAATATACTACAGTAATTGTGCACATTGTATAAATATACTACAGTAATTGTGCACAATGTATAAATATACTACAGTAATTGTGCACATTGTATAAATATACTAGACTGATTGTGCACATTGTATAAATATACAACAGTAATTGTGCACATCGTATAAATATACTACAGTAATTGTGCACATTGTATAAATATACTACAGTAATTGTGCAGATTGTATAAATATACTACAGTAATTGTGCACACTGTATAAATATACTACAGTAATTGTGCACATTGTATAAATATACTAGACTGATTGTGCACATTGTATAAATATACTACAGTAATTGTGCACATCGTATAAATATACTACAGTAATTGTGCACATTGTATAAATATACTAGACTGATTGTGCACATTGTATAAATATACTACAGTAATTGTGCACATCGTATAAATATACTACAGTAATTGTGCACATTGTAAAAATATACTACAGTGATTGTGCACATCGTATAAATATACTACAGTAATTGTGCACACTGTATAAATATACTACAGTAATTGTGCACATTTTATAAATATGTTACAGTAATTGTGCACACTGTATAAATATACTACAGTAATTGTGCACACCGTATAAATATATTACAAAAATTGTGCACACTGTATAAATATACTACAGTAATTGTGCACATTGTATAAATATATTACAGTAATTGTGCACACTGTATAAATATACTACAGTAATTGTGCACACCGTATAAATATATTACAGTAATTGTGCACACTGTATAAATATACTACAGTAATTGTGCACATTGTATAAATATACTACAGTAATTGTGCACATTGTATAAATATACTACAGTAATTGTGCACACTGTATAAATATACTACAGTAATTGTGCACAATGTATAAATATACTACAGTAATTGTGCACATCGTATAAATATATTACAGTAATTGTGCACATCATATTAATATACTACAGTAATTGTGCACATTGTAAAAATCTACTACAGTAATTGTGCACATTGTATAAATATACTACAGTGATTGTGCACACTGTATAAATATACTACAGTAATTGTGCACATTGTATAAATATACTACAGTAATTGTGCACATTGTATAAATATACTACAATAATTGTGCACACTGTATAAATATACTACAGTAACTGTGCACATTGTATAAATATACTACAGTAATTGTGCACATTGTATAAATATACTACAATAATTGTGCACACTGTATAAATATACTACAGTAATTGTGCACATCGTATAAATATATTACAGTAATTGTGCACACTGTATAAATATGCTACAGTAATTGTGCACATTGTATAAATATACTATACTCATTGTGCACATTGTATAAATATACTACACTCTTTGTGCACATTGTATAAATATACAACAGTAAATGTACAAATTGTAAAAATATACTACAGTAATTGTGCACATTGTATAAATATACTACAGTATATGTGCACACTTTAAATATACTACAGTAATTGTGCACATTATATAAATATACTACAGTTATTGTGCACATTGTATAAATATACTACAGTAATTGTACACATCGTATAAATATATTACAGTAATTGTGCACACTGTATAAATATACTACAGTAATTGTGCACATTGTATAAATATACTACACTCATTGTGCAAATTGTATAAATATACAACAGTAAGTGTGCACATTTTATAAATATACTACAGTAATTGTGCACACCGTATAAATATATTACAGTAATTGTGCACACTGTATAAATATACTACAGTAATTGTGCACATTGTATAAATATATTACAGTAATTGTGCACACTGTATAAATATACTACAGTAATTGTGCACACCGTATAAATATATTACAAAAATTGTGCACACTGTATAAATATACTACAGTAATTGTGCACACTGTATAAATATACTACAGTAATTGTGCACATCGTATAAATATACTACAGTAATTGTGCACATTGTATAAATATACTACAGTAATTGTGCACATCATATAAACATACTACAGTAATTATGCACACTGTATAAATATACTACAGTAATTGTGCACACTGTATAAATATACAACAGTAATTGTGCACATTGTATAAATATACTAGAGTAATTGTGCATACTATAAATATATTACAGTAATTGTGCACACTGGATAAATATTCTACAATAATTGTGCACATTGTATAAATATACTACAGTAATTGTGCACACTGTATAAATATATTACAGTAATTGTGCACACTGTATAAATATACTACAGTAATTGTGCACATTGTATAAATGTACTACAGTAATTGTGCACATTGTATAAATATACTACAGTAATTGTGCACATTGTATAAATATATTACAGTAATTGTGCACACTGTATAAATATACTACAGTAATTGTGCACATTGTATAAATATACTACACTCATTGTGCAAATTGTATAAATATACAACAGTAAGTGTGCACATTTTATAAATATACTACAGTAATTGTGCACATTGTAAAAATATACTACAGTAATTGTGCACATTGTAAAAATATACTACAGTAATTGTGCACATTGTATGAATATACTACAGTAATTGTGCACACTGTATAAATATACTACAGTAATTGTGTACATTGTATAAATATACTACAGTAATTGTGCACACTGTATAAATATACTACAGTAATTGTTCACATCGTATAAATATATTACAGTAATTGTGCACATTGTATAAATATACTACAGTTATTGTGCACATTGTATAAATATACTACAGTAATTGTGCACACCGTATAAATATATTACAGTAATTGTGCACACTGTATAAATATACTACAGTAATTGTGCACATCGTATAAATATACTACAGTAATTGTGCACAATGTATAAATATACTACAGTAATTGTGCACATCGTATAAATATATTACAGTAATTGTGCACATCATATTAATATACTACAGTAATTGTGCACATTGTATAAATATATTACAGTAATTGTGCACACTGTATAAATATACTACAGTAATTGTGCACACCGTATAAATATATTACAGTAATTGTGCACACTGTATAAATATACTACAGTAATTGTGCACATTGTATAAATATACTACAGTAATTGTGCACATTGTATAAATATACTACAGTAATTGTGCACACTGTATAAATATACTACAGTAATTGTGCACAATGTATAAATATACTACAGTAATTGTGCACATCGTATAAATATATTACAGTAATTGTGCACATCATATTAATATACTACAGTAATTGTGCACATTGTAAAAATCTACTACAGTAATTGTGCACATTGTATAAATATACTACAGTGATTGTGCACACTGTATAAATATACTACAGTAATTGTGCACATTGTATAAATATACTACAGTAATTGTGCACATTGTATAAATATACTACAATAATTGTGCACACTGTATAAATATACTACAGTAACTGTGCACATTGTATAAATATACTACAGTAATTGTGCACATTGTATAAATATACTACAATAATTGTGCACACTGTATAAATATACTACAGTAATTGTGCACATCGTATAAATATATTACAGTAATTGTGCACACTGTATAAATATGCTACAGTAATTGTGCACATTGTATAAATATACTATACTCATTGTGCACATTGTATAAATATACTACACTCTTTGTGCACATTGTATAAATATACAACATTAAATGTACAAATTGTAAAAATATACTACAGTAATTGTGCACATTGTATAAATATACTACAGTATATGTGCACACTTTAAATATACTACAGTAATTGTGCACATTATATAAATATACTACAGTTATTGTGCACATTGTATAAATATACTACAGTAATTGTACACATCGTATAAATATATTACAGTAATTGTGCACACTGTATAAATATACTACAGTAATTGTGCACATTGTATAAATATACTACACTCATTGTGCAAATTGTATAAATATACAACAGTAAGTGTGCACATTTTATAAATATACTACAGTAATTGTGCACACCGTATAAATATATTACAGTAATTGTGCACACTGTATAAATATACTACAGTAATTGTGCACATTGTATAAATATATTACAGTAATTGTGCACACTGTATAAATATACTACAGTAATTGTGCACACCGTATAAATATATTACAAAAATTGTGCACACTGTATAAATATACTACAGTAATTGTGCACACTGTATAAATATACTACAGTAATTGTGCACATCGTATAAATATACTACAGTAATTGTGCACATTGTATAAATATACTACAGTAATTGTGCACATCATATAAACATACTACAGTAATTATGCACACTGTATAAATATACTACAGTAATTGTGCACACTGTATAAATATACAACAGTAATTGTGCACATTGTATAAATATACTAGAGTAATTGTGCATACTATAAATATATTACAGTAATTGTGCACACTGGATAAATATTCTACAATAATTGTGCACATTGTATAAATATACTACAGTAATTGTGCACACTGTATAAATATATTACAGTAATTGTGCACACTGTATAAATATACTACAGTAATTGTGCACATTGTATAAATGTACTACAGTAATTGTGCACATTGTATAAATATACTACAGTAATTGTGCACATTGTATAAATATATTACAGTAATTGTGCACACTGTATAAATATACTACAGTAATTGTGCACATTGTATAAATATACTACACTCATTGTGCAAATTGTATAAATATACAACAGTAAGTGTGCACATTTTATAAATATACTACAGTAATTGTGCACATTGTAAAAATATACTACAGTAATTGTGCACATTGTAAAAATATACTACAGTAATTGTGCACATTGTATGAATATACTACAGTAATTGTGCACACTGTATAAATATACTACAGTAATTGTGTACATTGTATAAATATACTACAGTAATTGTGCACACTGTATAAATATACTACAGTAATTGTTCACATCGTATAAATATATTACAGTAATTGTGCACATTGTATAAATATACTACAGTTATTGTGCACATTGTATAAATATACTACAGTAATTGTGCACACCGTATAAATATATTACAGTAATTGTGCACACTGTATAAATATACTACAGTAATTGTGCACATCGTATAAATATACTACAGTAATTGTGCACCCTGTATAAATATACTACAGTAATTGTGCACATTGTATAAATATATTACAGTAATTGTGCACACTGTATAAATATACTACAATAATTGTGCACACTGTATAAATATACTACAGTAATTGTGCACATTGTATAAATATACTACAGTAATTGTGCACATTGTATAAATATACTACAATAATTGTGCACACTGTATAAATATACTACAGTAATTGTGCACATCGTATAAATATATTACAGTAATTGTGCACACTGTATAAATATGCTACAGTAATTGTGCACATTGTATAAATATACTATACTCATTGTGCACATTGTATAAATATACTACACTCATTGTGCACATTGTATAAATATACTACGCTCATTGTGCACATTGTATAAATATACAACAGTAATTGTACAAATTGTAAAAATATACTACCGTAATTGTGCACATTATATAAATATACTACAGTTATTGTGCACATTGTATAAATATACTACAGTTATTGTGCACATTGTATAAATATACTACAGTAATTGTGCACACTGTATAAATATACTACAGTAATTGTGCACACTGTATAAATATACAACAGTGATTGTGCACATTGTATAAATATACTACAGTAATTGTGCACATTGTATAAATAAACTACAGTAATTGTGCACATTGTATAAATATACTAGAGTGTGCACACTGTATAAATATATTACAGTAATTGTGCACACTGGATAAATATACTACAATAATTGTGCACATTGTATAAATATACTACAGTAATTGTGCACACTGTATAAATATACTACAGTAATTGTGCACATTGTATAAATGTACTACAGTAATTGTGCACATTGTATAAATGTACTACAGTAATTGTGCACATTGTATAATAATATTACAGTACTTGTGCACACTGTATAAATATACTACAGTAATTGTGCACATCGTATAAATATACTACTGTAATTGTGCACATTGTATAAATATACTACAGTAATTGTGCACATCATATAAATATACTACAGTAATTTTGCACACTGTATAAATATACTACAGTAATTGTGCACATCGTATAAATATATTACAGTAATTGTGCACACTGTATAAATATACTACAGTAATTGTGCACATTGTATAAATATACTACACTCATTGTGCAAATTGTATAAATATACTACACTCATTGTGCACATTGTATAAATATACAACAATAAGTGTGCACATTTTATAAATATACTACAGTAATTGTGCACATTGTAAAAATATATTACAGTAATTGTGCACATTATATGAATATACTACAGTAATTGTGCACACTGTATAAATATACTACAGTAATTGTGTACATTGTATAAATATACAACAATAAGTGTGCACATTTTATAAATATACTACAGTAATTGTGCACATTGTAAAAATATATTACAGTAATTGTGCACATTGTATGAATATACTACAGTAATTGTGCACACTGTATAAATATACTACAGTAATTGTGCACATTGTATAAATATACTAGACTGATTGTGCACATTGTATAAATATACTACAGTAATTATGCACATTGTATAAATATACTACAGTAATTGTGCACATTGTACAAATATACTACAGTAATTGTGCACATCGTATAAATATATTACAGTAATTGTGCACACTGTATAAATATACTACAGTAATTGTGCACACTGAATAAATATACTACAGTAATTGTGCACATTGTATAAATATACTACAATAATTGTGCACACTGTATAAATATAGTACTGTAATTGTGCACATCGTATAAATATATTACAGTACTTGTGCACACTGTATAAATATGCTACAGTAATTGTGCACATTGTATAAATATACTATACTCATTGTGCACATTGTATAAATATACTAAACTCATTGTGCACATTGTATAAATATACTACGGTCATTGTGCACATTGTATAAATATACGACAGTATATGTGCACACTTTAAATATACTACAGTAATTGTGCACATTATATAAATATACTACAGTTATTGTGCACATTGTATAAATATACTACAGTTATTGTGCACACCGTATAAATAAATTACAAAAATTGTGCACATCGTATAAATATATTACAGTAATTGTGCACATCGTATAAATATACTACAGTAATTGTGCACATTGTATAAATATACTACAGTAATTGTGCACACTGTATAAATATACTACAGTAATTGTGCACACTGTATAAATATACAACAGTGATTGTGCACATTGTATAAATATACTAGAATGTGCACACTGTATAAATATACTACAGTAATTGTGCATACTATAAATATATTACAGTAATTGTGCACACTGGATAAATATTCTACAATAATTGTGCACATTGTATAAATATACTACAGTAATTGTGCACACTGTATAAATATATTACAGTAATTGTGCACACTGTATAAATATACTACAGTAATTGTGCACATTGTATAAATATACTACACTCATTGTGCAAATTGTATAAATATACTACGCTCATTGTGCACATTGTATAAATATACGACAGTAATTGTACAAATTGTAAAAATATACTACAGTAATTGTGCACATTGTATAAATATATGAGAGTAATTGTGCACACTGTATAAATATACTACAGCATATGTGCACACTTTAAATATACTACAGTAATTGTGCACATTATATAAATATACTACAGTAATTGTGCACACTGTATAAATATACTACAGTAATTGTGCACACCATATAAATATATTACAGTAATTGTGCACATTACAACAGTAATTGTGCACATTGTATAAATATACTACAATAATTGTGCACACTGTATAAATATACTACAGTTATTGTGCACAATGTATAAATATACTACAGTAATTGTGCACACTGTAAAAATATACTACAGTAATTATGCACATCGTATAAATATATTACAGTAATTGTGCACATTGTATAAATATACTACAGTAATTGTGCACATTGTATAAATATACTACAGTAATTGTGCACAATGTATAAATATACTACAGTAATTGTGCACATTGTATAAATATACTAGACTGATTGTGCACATTGTATAAATATACAACAGTAATTGTGCACATCGTATAAATATACTACAGTAATTGTGCACATTGTATAAATATACTACAGTAATTGTGCACATTGTATAAATATACTACAGTAATTGTGCACACTGTATAAATATACTACAGTAATTGTGCACATTGTATAAATATACTACAGTAATTGTGCACATTTTATAAATATGTTACAGTAATTGTGCACACTGTATAAATATACTACAGTAATTGTGCACACCGTATAAATATATTACAAAAATTGTGCACACTGTATAAATATACTACAGTAATTGTGCACATTGTATAAATATATTACAGTAATTGTGCACACTGTATAAATATACTACAGTAATTGTGCACACCGTATAAATATATTACAGTAATTGTGCACACTGTATAAATATACTACAGTAATTGTGCACATTGTATAAATATACTACAGTAATTGTGCACATTGTATAAATTTACTACAATAATTGTGCACACTGTATAAATATACTACAGTAATTGTGCACATTTTATAAATATACTACAGTAATTGTGCACATTGTATAAATATACTAGACTGATTGTGCACATTGTATAAATATACAACAGTAATTGTGCACATCGTATAAATATACTACAGTAATTGTGCACATTGTATAAATATACTACAGTAATTGTGCACATTGTATAAATATACTACAGTAATTGTGCACACTGTATAAATATACTACAGTAATTGTGCACAATGTATAAATATACTACAGTAATTGTGCACATCGTATAAATATATTACAGTAATTGTGCACATCATATTAATATACTACAGTAATTGTGCACATTGTAAAAATCTACTACAGTAATTGTGCACATTGTATAAATATACTACAGTGATTGTGCACACTGTATAAATATACTACAGTAATTGTGCACATTGTATAAATATACTACAGTAATTGTGCACATTGTATAAATATACTACAATAATTGTGCACACTGTATAAATATACTACAGTAACTGTGCACATTGTATAAATATACTACAGTAATTGTGCACATTGTATAAATATACTACAATAATTGTGCACACTGTATAAATATACTACAGTAATTGTGCACATCGTATAAATATATTACAGTAATTGTGCACACTGTATAAATATGCTACAGTAATTGTGCACATTGTATAAATATACTATACTCATTGTGCACATTGTATAAATATACTACACTCTTTGTGCACATTGTATAAATATACAACAGTAAATGTACAAATTGTAAAAATATACTACAGTAATTGTGCACATTGTATAAATATACTACAGTATATGTGCACACTTTAAATATACTACAGTAATTGTGCACATTATATAAATATACTACAGTTATTGTGCACATTGTATAAATATACTACAGTAATTGTACACATCGTATAAATATATTACAGTAATTGTGCACACTGTATAAATATACTACAGTAATTGTGCACATTGTATAAATATACTACACTCATTGTGCAAATTGTATAAATATACAACAGTAAGTGTGCACATTTTATAAATATATTACAGTAATTGTGCACACTGGATAAATATTCTACAATAATTGTGCACATTGTATAAATATACTACAGTAATTGTGCACATTGTATAAATATATTACAGTAATTGTGCACACTGTATAAATATACTACAATAATTGTGCACACTGTATAAATATACTACAGTAATTGTGCACATTGTATAAATATACTACAGTAATTGTGCACATTGTATAAATATACTACAATAATTGTGCACACTGTATAAATATACTACAGTAATTGTGCACATCGTATAAATATATTACAGTAATTGTGCACACTGTATAAATATGCTACAGTAATTGTGCACATTGTATAAATATACTATACTCATTGTGCACATTGTATAAATATACTACACTCATTGTGCACATTGTATAAATATACTACGCTCATTGTGCACATTGTATAAATATACAACAGTAATTGTACAAATTGTAAAAATATACTACAGTAATTGTGCACATTATATAAATATACTACAGTTATTGTGCACATTGTATAAATATACTACAGTTATTGTGCACATTGTATAAATATACTACAGTAATTGTGCACACTGTATAAATATACTACAGTAATTGTGCACACTGTATAAATATACTACAGTAATTGTGCACATTGTAAAAATCTACTACAGTAATTGTGCACATTGTATAAATATACTACAGTAATTGTGCACACTGTATAAATATACTACAGTAATTGTGCACATCGTATAAATATATTACAGTAATTGTGCACCCTGTATAAATATACTACAGTAATTGTGCACAATGTATAAATCTACTACAGTAATTGTGCACATTGTATAAATATATTACAGTAATTGTGCACACTGTATAAATATACTACAGTAATTGTGCACATCGTATAAATATACTACAGTAATTGTGCACATCGTATAAATATACTACAGTAATTGTGCACATTGTATAAATATACTACAGTAATTGTGCACATCATATAAACATACTACAGTAATTGTGCACACTGTATAAATATACTACAGTAATTGTGCACATCGTATAAATATATTACAGTAATTGTGCACATTGTATAAATATACTACACTCATTGTGCAAATTGTATAAATATACAACAGTAAGTGTGCACATTTTATAAATATACTACAGTAATTGTGCACATTGTAAAAATATACTACAGTAATTGTGCACATTGTAAAAATATACTACAGTAATTGTGCACATTGTATGAATATACTACAGTAATTGTGCACACTGTATAAATATACTACAGTAATTGTGTACATTGTATAAATATACTACAGTAATTGTGCACACTGTATAAATATACTACAGTAATTGTTCACATCGTATAAATATATTACAGTAATTGTGCACATTGTATAAATATACTACAGTTATTGTGCACATTGTATAAATATACTACAGTAATTGTGCACACCGTATAAATATACTACAGTAATTGTGCACACTGTATAAATATACTACAGTAATTGTGCACATCGTATAAATATACTACAGTAATTGTGCACCCTGTATAAATATACTACAGTAATTGTGCACATTGTATAAATATATTACAGTAATTGTGCACACTGTATAAATATACTACAATAATTGTGCACACTGTATAAATATACTACAGTAATTGTGCACATTGTATAAATATACTACAGTAATTGTGCACATTGTATAAATATACTACAATAATTGTGCACACTGTATAAATATACTACAGTAATTGTGCACATCGTATAAATATATTACAGTAATTGTGCACACTGTATAAATATGCTACAGTAATTGTGCACATTGTATAAATATACTATACTCATTGTGCACATTGTATAAATATACTACACTCATTGTGCACATTGTATAAATATACTACGCTCATTGTGCACATTGTATAAATATACAACAGTAATTGTACAAATTGTAAAAATATACTACCGTAATTGTGCACATTATATAAATATACTACAGTTATTGTGCACATTGTATAAATATACTACAGTTATTGTGCACATTGTATAAATATACTACAGTAATTGTGCACACTGTATAAATATACTACAGTAATTGTGCACACTGTATAAATATACAACAGTGATTGTGCACATTGTATAAATATACTACAGTAATTGTGCACATTGTATAAATAAACTACAGTAATTGTGCACATTGTATAAATATACTAGAGTGTGCACACTGTATAAATATATTACAGTAATTGTGCACACTGGATAAATATACTACAATAATTGTGCACATTGTATAAATATACTACAGTAATTGTGCACACTGTATAAATATACTACAGTAATTGTGCACATTGTATAAATGTACTACAGTAATTGTGCACATTGTATAAATGTACTACAGTAATTGTGCACATTGTATAATAATATTACAGTAATTGTGCACACTGTATAAATATACTACAGTAATTGTGCACATCGTATAAATATACTACTGTAATTGTGCACATTGTATAAATATACTACAGTAATTGTGCACATCATATAAATATACTACAGTAATTTTGCACACTGTATAAATATACTACAGTAATTGTGCACATCGTATAAATATACTACACTCATTGTGCAAATTGTATAAATATACTTCACTCATTGTGCACATTGTATAAATATACAACAATAAGTGTGCACATTTTATAAATATACTACAGTAATTGTGCACATTGTAAAAATATATTACAGTAATTGTGCACATTGTATGAATATACTACAGTAATTGTGCACACTGTATAAATATACTACAGTAATTGTGCACATTGTATAAATATACTAGACTGATTGTGCACATTGTATAAATATACTACAGTAATTGTGCACATTGTATAAATATACTACAGTAATTGTGCACATTGTATAAATATACTACAGTAATTGTGCACATCGTATAAATATACTAGACTGATTGTGCACATTGTATAAATATACTACAGTAATTGTGCACATTGTAAAAATCTACTACAGTAATTGTGCACATTGTATAAATATACTACAGTGATTGTGCACACTGTATAAATATACTACAGTAATTGTGCACATCGTATAAATATATTACAGTAATTGTGCACATCATATTAATATACTACAGTAATTGTGCACATTGTATAAATATACTACAGTGATTGTGCACATTGTATAAATATACTACAGTAATTGTGCACACTGTATAATTATACTACAGTAATTGTGCACATTGTATAAATATACTACAGTAATTGTGCACACTGTATAAATATACTACAGTAATTGTGCACACCGTATAAATAAATTACAAAAATTGTGCACATCGTATAAATATATTACAGTAATTGTGCACATCGTATAAATATACTACAGTAATTGTGCACACTGTATAAATATACTACAGTAATTGTGCACATTGTATAAATATATTACAGTAATTGTGCACACTGTATAAATATACTACAGTAATTGTGCACACCGTATAAATATATTACAAAAATTGTGCACACTGTATAAATATACTACAGTAATTGTGCACATTGTATAAATATACTACAGTAATTGTGCACACTGAATAAATATACTACAGTAATTGTGCACATTGTATAAATATACTACAATAATTGTGCACACTGTATAAATATAGTACTGTAATTGTGCACATCGTATAAATATATTACAGTACTTGTGCACACTGTATAAATATACTACAGTAATTGTGCACATTGTATAAATGTACTACAGTAATTGTGCACATTGTATAAATGTACTACAGTAATTGTGCACATTGTATAATAATATTACAGTAATTGTGCACACTGTATAAATATACTACAGTAATTGTGCACATCGTATAAATATACTACTGTAATTGTGCACATTGTATAAATATACTACAGTAATTGTGCACATCATATAAATATACTACAGTAATTTTGCACACTGTATAAATATACTACAGTAATTGTGCACATCGTATAAATATACTACACTCATTGTGCAAATTGTATAAATATACTTCACTCATTGTGCACATTGTATAAATATACAACAATAAGTGTGCACATTTTATAAATATACTACAGTAATTGTGCACATTGTAAAAATATATTACAGTAATTGTGCACATTGTATGAATATACTACAGTAATTGTGCACACTGTATAAATATACTACAGTAATTGTGCACATTGTATAAATATACTAGACTGATTGTGCACATTGTATAAATATACTACAGTAATTGTGCACATTGTATAAATATACTACAGTAATTGTGCACATTGTATAAATATACTACAGTAATTGTGCACATCGTATAAATATACTAGACTGATTGTGCACATTGTATAAATATACTACAGTAATTGTGCACATTGTAAAAATCTACTACAGTAATTGTGCACATTGTATAAATATACTACAGTGATTGTGCACACTGTATAAATATACTACAGTAATTGTGCACATCGTATAAATATATTACAGTAATTGTGCACATCATATTAATATACTACAGTAATTGTGCACATTGTATAAATATACTACAGTGATTGTGCACATTGTATAAATATACTACAGTAATTGTGCACACTGTATAATTATACTACAGTAATTGTGCACATTGTATAAATATACTACAGTAATTGTGCACACTGTATAAATATACTACAGTAATTGTGCACACCGTATAAATAAATTACAAAAATTGTGCACATCGTATAAATATATTACAGTAATTGTGCACATCGTATAAATATACTACAGTAATTGTGCACACTGTATAAATATACTACAGTAATTGTGCACATTGTATAAATATATTACAGTAATTGTGCACACTGTATAAATATACTACAGTAATTGTGCACACTGAATAAATATACTACAGTAATTGTGCACATTGTATAAATATACTACAATAATTGTGCACACTGTATAAATATAGTACTGTAATTGTGCACATCGTATAAATATATTACAGTACTTGTGCACACTGTATAAATATGCTACAGTAATTGTGCACATTGTATAAATATACTATACTCATTGTGCACATTGTATAAATATACTAAACTCATTGTGCACATTGTATAAATATACTACGGTCATTGTGCACATTGTATAAATATACGACAGTAATTATACAAATTGTAAAAATATACTACAGTAATTGTGCACATTGTATAAATATACGACAGTAATTGTGCACACTGTATAAATATACTACAGTATATGTGCACACTTTAAATATACTACAGTAATTGTGCACATTATATAAATATACTACAGTTATTGTGCACATTGTATAAATATACTACAGTTATTGTGCACATTGTATAAATATACTACAGTAATTGTGCACACTGTATAAATATACTACAGTAATTGTGCACACTGTATAAATATACAACAGTGATTGTGCACATTGTATAAATATACTAGAGTGTGCACACTGTATAAATATACTACAGTAATTGTGCACATTGTATAAATATACTACAGTAATTGTGCACACTGTATAAATATACTACAGTAATTGTGCACATTGTATAAATGTACTACAGTAATTGTGCACATTGTATAAATATACTACAGTAATTGTGCACATTGTATAAATATATTACAGTAATTGTGCACACTGTATAAATATACTACTGTGATTGTGCACATCGTATAAATATACTACAGTAATTGTGCACATTGTATAAATATACTACAGTAATTGTGCACATCATATAAATATACTACAGTAATTGTGCACACTGTATAAATATACTACAGTAATTGTGCACATCGTATAAATATATTACAGTAATTGTGCACACTGGATAAATATTCTACAATAATTGTGCACATTGTATAAATATACTACAGTAATTGTGCACACTGTATAAATATACTACAGTAATTGTGCACATTGTAAAAATCTACTACAGTAATTGTGCACATTGTATAAATATACTACAGTAATTGTGCACACTGTATAAATATACTACAGTAATTGTGCACATTGTAAAAATCTACTACAGTAATTGTGCACATTGTATAAATATACTACAGTAATTGTGCACACTGTATAAATATACTACCGTAATTGTGCACACTGTATAAATATACTACAGTAATTGTGCACATTGTAAAAATCTACTACAGTAATTGTGCACATTGTATAAATATACTACAGTAATTGTGCACACTGTATAAATATACTACAGTAATTGTGCACATCGTATAAATATATTACAGTAATTGTGCACCCTGTATAAATATACTACAGTAATTGTGCACAATGTATAAATCTACTACAGTAATTGTGCACATTGTATAAATATATTACAGTAATTGTGCACACTGTATAAATATACTACAGTAATTGTGCACACTGTATAAATATACTACAGTAATTGTGCACATTGTAAAAATCTACTACAGTAATTGTGCACATCGTATAAATATATTACAGTAATTGTGCACCCTGTATAAATATACTACAGTAATTGTGCACAATGTATAAATCTACTACAGTAATTGTGCACATTGTATAAATATATTACAGTAATTGTGCACACTGTATAAATATACTACAGTAATTGTGCACATTGTATAAATATACTACAGTAATTGTCCACATTGTATAAATATATTACAGTAATTGTGCACACTGTATAAATATACTACTGTGATTGTGCACATCGTATAAATATACTACAGTAATTGTGCACATTGTATAAATATACTACAGTAATTGTGCACATCATATAAATATACTACAGTAATTGTGCACACTGTATAAATATACTACAGTAATTGTGCACATCGTATAAATATATTACAGTAATTGTGCACACTGGATAAATATTCTACAATAATTGTGCACATTGTATAAATATACTACAGTAATTGTGCACACTGTATAAATATACTACAGTAATTGTGCACATTGTAAAAATCTACTACAGTAATTGTGCACATTGTATAAATATACTACAGTAATTGTGCACACTGTATAAATATACTACAGTAATTGTGCACATTGTAAAAATCTACTACAGTAATTGTGCACATTGTATAAATATACTACAGTAATTGTGCACACTGTATAAATATACTACCGTAATTGTGCACACTGTATAAATATACTACAGTAATTGTGCACATTGTAAAAATCTACTACAGTAATTGTGCACATTGTATAAATATACTACAGTAATTGTGCACACTGTATAAATATACTACAGTAATTGTGCACATCGTATAAATATATTACAGTAATTGTGCACACTGGATAAATATTCTACAATAATTGTGCACATTGTATAAATATACTACAGTAATTGTGCACACTGTATAAATATACTACAGTAATTGTGCACATTGTAAAAATCTACTACAGTAATTGTGCACATTGTATAAATATACTACAGTAATTGTGCACACTGTATAAATATACTACAGTAATTGTGCACATTGTAAAAATCTACTACAGTAATTGTGCACATTGTATAAATATACTACAGTAATTGTGCACACTGTATAAATATACTACCGTAATTGTGCACACTGTATAAATATACTACAGTAATTGTGCACATTGTAAAAATCTACTACAGTAATTGTGCACATTGTATAAATATACTACAGTAATTGTGCACACTGTATAAATATACTACAGTAATTGTGCACATCGTATAAATATATTACAGTAATTGTGCACCCTGTATAAATATACTACAGTAATTGTGCACAATGTATAAATCTACTACAGTAATTGTGCACATTGTATAAATATATTACAGTAATTGTGCACACTGTATAAATATACTACAGTAATTGTGCACACTGTATAAATATACTACAGTAATTGTGCACATTGTAAAAATCTACTACAGTAATTGTGCACATCGTATAAATATATTACAGTAATTGTGCACCCTGTATAAATATACTACAGTAATTGTGCACAATGTATAAATCTACTACAGTAATTGTGCACATTGTATAAATATATTACAGTAATTGTGCACACTGTATAAATATACTACAGTAATTGTGCACATTGTATAAATATACTACAGTAATTGTGCACATTGTATAAATATATTACAGTAATTGTGCACACTGTATAAATATACTACTGTGATTGTGCACATCGTATAAATATACTACAGTAATTGTGCACATTGTATAAATATACTACAGTAATTGTGCACATCATATAAATATACTACAGTAATTGTGCACACTGTATAAATATACTACAGTAATTGTGCACATCGTATAAATATATTACAGTAATTGTGCACACTGGATAAATATTCTACAATAATTGTGCACATTGTATAAATATACTACAGTAATTGTGCACACTGTATAAATATACTACAGTAATTGTGCACATTGTAAAAATCTACTACAGTAATTGTGCACATTGTATAAATATACTACAGTAATTGTGCACACTGTATAAATATACTACAGTAATTGTGCACATTGTAAAAATCTACTACAGTAATTGTGCACATTGTATAAATATACTACAGTAATTGTGCACACTGTATAAATATACTACCGTAATTGTGCACACTGTATAAATATACTACAGTAATTGTGCACATTGTAAAAATCTACTACAGTAATTGTGCACATTGTATAAATATACTACAGTAATTGTGCACACTGTATAAATATACTACAGTAATTGTGCACATCGTATAAATATATTACAGTAATTGTGCACCCTGTATAAATATACTACAGTAATTGTGCACAATGTATAAATCTACTACAGTAATTGTGCACATTGTATAAATATATTACAGTAATTGTGCACACTGTATAAATATACTACAGTAATTGTGCACACTGTATAAATATACTACAGTAATTGTGCACATTGTAAAAATCTACTACAGTAATTGTGCACATCGTATAAATATATTACAGTAATTGTGCACCCTGTATAAATATACTACAGTAATTGTGCACAATGTATAAATCTACTACAGTAATTGTGCACATTGTATAAATATATTACAGTAATTGTGCACACTGTATAAATATACTACAGTAATTGTGCACATTGTATAAATATACTACAGTAATTGTGCACATTGTATAAATATATTACAGTAATTGTGCACACTGTATAAATATACTACTGTGATTGTGCACATCGTATAAATATACTACAGTAATTGTGCACATTGTATAAATATACTACAGTAATTGTGCACATCATATAAATATACTACAGTAATTGTGCACACTGTATAAATATACTACAGTAATTGTGCACATCGTATAAATATATTACAGTAATTGTGCACACTGGATAAATATTCTACAATAATTGTGCACATTGTATAAATATACTACAGTAATTGTGCACACTGTATAAATATACTACAGTAATTGTGCACATTGTAAAAATCTACTACAGTAATTGTGCACATTGTATAAATATACTACAGTAATTGTGCACACTGTATAAATATACTACAGTAATTGTGCACATTGTATAAATATACTACAGTAATTGTGCACATTGTATAAATATATTACAGTAATTGTGCACACTGTATAAATATACTACTGTGATTGTGCACATCGTATAAATATACTACAGTAATTGTGCACATTGTATAAATATACTACAGTAATTGTGCACATCATATAAATATACTACAGTAATTGTGCACACTGTATAAATATACTACAGTAATTGTGCACATCGTATAAATATATTACAGTAATTGTGCACACTGGATAAATATTCTACAATAATTGTGCACATTGTATAAATATACTACAGTAATTGTGCACACTGTATAAATATACTACAGTAATTGTGCACATTGTAAAAATCTACTACAGTAATTGTGCACATTGTATAAATATACTACAGTAATTGTGCACACTGTATAAATATACTACAGTAATTGTGCACATTGTAAAAATCTACTACAGTAATTGTGCACATTGTATAAATATACTACAGTAATTGTGCACACTGTATAAATATACTACCGTAATTGTGCACACTGTATAAATATACTACAGTAATTGTGCACATTGTAAAAATCTACTACAGTAATTGTGCACATTGTATAAATATACTACAGTAATTGTGCACACTGTATAAATATACTACAGTAATTGTGCACATCGTATAAATATATTACAGTAATTGTGCACCCTGTATAAATATACTACAGTAATTGTGCACAATGTATAAATCTACTACAGTAATTGTGCACATTGTATAAATATATTACAGTAATTGTGCACACTGTATAAATATACTACAGTAATTGTGCACATCGTATAAATATACTACAGTAATTGTGCACATCATATAAACATACTACAGTAATTGTGCACACTGTATAAATATACTATAGTAATTGTGCACATCGTTTAAATATATTACAGTAATTGTGCACATCGTATAAATATACTACAGTAATTGTGCACATTGTATAAATATACTACACTCATTGTGCAAATTGTATAAATATACTACACTCATTGTGCACATTGTATAAATATACTACAGTAATTGTGCACATTGTATAAATATACTACAGTAATTGTGCACATCATAAAAATATACTAAAGTAATTGTGCACATTGTAAAAATATACTACAGTAAATGTGCACATTGTATGAATATACTACAGTAATTGTGCACACTGTATAAATAAACTACAGTAATTGTGTACATTGTATAAATATACTATACTCATTGTGCACATTGTATAAATATACTACACTCTTTGTGCACATTGTATAAATATACAACAGTAAATGTACAAATTGTAAAAATATACTACAGTAATTGTGCACATTGTATAAATATACTACAGTTATTGTGCACATTGTATAAATATACTACAGTAATTGTACACATCGTATAAATATATTACAGTAATTGTGCACACTGTATAAATATACTACAGTAATTGTGCACATTGTATAAATATACTACACTCATTGTGCAAATTGTATAAATATACAACAGTAAGTGTGCACATTTTATAAATATATTACAGTAATTGTGCACACTGGATAAATATTCTACAATAATTGTGCACATTGTATAAATATACTACAGTAATTGTGCACATTGTATAAATATATTACAGTAATTGTGCACACTGTATAAATATACTACAATAATTGTGCACACTGTATAAATATACTACAGTAATTGTGCACATTGTATAAATATACTACAGTAATTGTGCACATTGTATAAATATACTACAATAATTGTGCACACTGTATAAATATACTACAGTAATTGTGCACATCGTATAAATATATTACAGTAATTGTGCACACTGTATAAATATGCTACAGTAATTGTGCACATTGTATAAATATACTATACTCATTGTGCACATTGTATAAATATACTACACTCATTGTGCACATTGTATAAATATACTACGCTCATTGTGCACATTGTATAAATATACAACAGTAATTGTACAAATTGTAAAAATATACTACAGTAATTGTGCACATTATATAAATATACTACAGTTATTGTGCACATTGTATAAATATACTACAGTTATTGTGCACATTGTATAAATATACTACAGTAATTGTGCACACTGTATAAATATACTACAGTAATTGTGCACACTGTATAAATATACTACAGTAATTGTGCACATTGTAAAAATCTACTACAGTAATTGTGCACATTGTATAAATATACTACAGTAATTGTGCACACTGTATAAATATACTACAGTAATTGTGCACATCGTATAAATATATTACAGTAATTGTGCACCCTGTATAAATATACTACAGTAATTGTGCACAATGTATAAATCTACTACAGTAATTGTGCACATTGTATAAATATATTACAGTAATTGTGCACACTGTATAAATATACTACAGTAATTGTGCACATCGTATAAATATACTACAGTAATTGTGCACATCGTATAAATATACTACAGTAATTGTGCACATTGTATAAATATACTACAGTAATTGTGCACATCATATAAACATACTACAGTAATTGTGCACACTGTATAAATATACTACAGTAATTGTGCACATCGTATAAATATATTACAGTAATTGTGCACATTGTATAAATATACTACACTCATTGTGCAAATTGTATAAATATACAACAGTAAGTGTGCACATTTTATAAATATACTACAGTAATTGTGCACATTGTAAAAATATACTACAGTAATTGTGCACATTGTAAAAATATACTACAGTAATTGTGCACATTGTATGAATATACTACAGTAATTGTGCACACTGTATAAATATACTACAGTAATTGTGTACATTGTATAAATATACTACAGTAATTGTGCACACTGTATAAATATACTACAGTAATTGTTCACATCGTATAAATATATTACAGTAATTGTGCACATTGTATAAATATACTACAGTTATTGTGCACATTGTATAAATATACTACAGTAATTGTGCACACTGTATAAATATACTACAGTAATTGTGCACATTGTATAAATATACTACAGTAATTGTGCACATTGTATAAATATACTACAATAATTGTGCACACTGTATAAATATACTACAGTAATTGTGCACATCGTATAAATATATTACAGTAATTGTGCACACTGTATAAATATGCTACAGTAATTGTGCACATTGTATAAATATACTATACTCATTGTGCACATTGTATAAATATACTACACTCATTGTGCACATTGTATAAATATACTACGCTCATTGTGCACATTGTATAAATATACAACAGTAATTGTACAAATTGTAAAAATATACTACCGTAATTGTGCACATTATATAAATATACTACAGTTATTGTGCACATTGTATAAATATACTACAGTTATTGTGCACATTGTATAAATATACTACAGTAATTGTGCACACTGTATAAATATACTACAGTAATTGTGCACACTGTATAAATATACAACAGTGATTGTGCACATTGTATAAATATACTACAGTAATTGTGCACATTGTATAAATAAACTACAGTAATTGTGCACATTGTATAAATATACTAGAGTGTGCACACTGTATAAATATATTACAGTAATTGTGCACACTGGATAAATATACTACAATAATTGTGCACATTGTATAAATATACTACAGTAATTGTGCACACTGTATAAATATACTACAGTAATTGTGCACATTGTATAAATGTACTACAGTAATTGTGCACATTGTATAAATGTACTACAGTAATTGTGCACATTGTATAATAATATTACAGTAATTGTGCACACTGTATAAATATACTACAGTAATTGTGCACATCGTATAAATATACTACTGTAATTGTGCACATTGTATAAATATACTACAGTAATTGTGCACATCATATAAATATACTACAGTAATTTTGCACACTGTATAAATATACTACAGTAATTGTGCACATCGTATAAATATACTACACTCATTGTGCAAATTGTATAAATATACTTCACTCATTGTGCACATTGTATAAATATACAACAATAAGTGTGCACATTTTATAAATATACTACAGTAATTGTGCACATTGTAAAAATATATTACAGTAATTGTGCACATTGTATGAATATACTACAGTAATTGTGCACACTGTATAAATATACTACAGTAATTGTGCACATTGTATAAATATACTAGACTGATTGTGCACATTGTATAAATATACTACAGTAATTGTGCACATTGTATAAATATACTACAGTAATTGTGCACATTGTATAAATATACTACAGTAATTGTGCACATCGTATAAATATACTAGACTGATTGTGCACATTGTATAAATATACTACAGTAATTGTGCACATTGTAAAAATCTACTACAGTAATTGTGCACATTGTATAAATATACTACAGTGATTGTGCACACTGTATAAATATACTACAGTAATTGTGCACATCGTATAAATATATTACAGTAATTGTGCACATCATATTAATATACTACAGTAATTGTGCACATTGTATAAATATACTACAGTGATTGTGCACATTGTATAAATATACTACAGTAATTGTGCACACTGTATAATTATACTACAGTAATTGTGCACATTGTATAAATATACTACAGTAATTGTGCACACTGTATAAATATACTACAGTAATTGTGCACACCGTATAAATAAATTACAAAAATTGTGCACATCGTATAAATATATTACAGTAATTGTGCACATCGTATAAATATACTACAGTAATTGTGCACACTGTATAAATATACTACAGTAATTGTGCACATTGTATAAATATATTACAGTAATTGTGCACACTGTATAAATATACTACAGTAATTGTGCACACCGTATAAATATATTACAAAAATTGTGCACACTGTATAAATATACTACAGTAATTGTGCACATTGTATAAATATACTACAGTAATTGTGCACACTGAATAAATATACTACAGTAATTGTGCACATTGTATAAATATACTACAATAATTGTGCACACTGTATAAATATAGTACTGTAATTGTGCACATCGTATAAATATATTACAGTACTTGTGCACACTGTATAAATATACTACAGTAATTGTGCACATTGTATAAATGTACTACAGTAATTGTGCACATTGTATAAATGTACTACAGTAATTGTGCACATTGTATAATAATATTACAGTAATTGTGCACACTGTATAAATATACTACAGTAATTGTGCACATCGTATAAATATACTACTGTAATTGTGCACATTGTATAAATATACTACAGTAATTGTGCACATCATATAAATATACTACAGTAATTTTGCACACTGTATAAATATACTACAGTAATTGTGCACATCGTATAAATATACTACACTCATTGTGCAAATTGTATAAATATACTTCACTCATTGTGCACATTGTATAAATATACAACAATAAGTGTGCACATTTTATAAATATACTACAGTAATTGTGCACATTGTAAAAATATATTACAGTAATTGTGCACATTGTATGAATATACTACAGTAATTGTGCACACTGTATAAATATACTACAGTAATTGTGCACATTGTATAAATATACTAGACTGATTGTGCACATTGTATAAATATACTACAGTAATTGTGCACATTGTATAAATATACTACAGTAATTGTGCACATTGTATAAATATACTACAGTAATTGTGCACATCGTATAAATATACTAGACTGATTGTGCACATTGTATAAATATACTACAGTAATTGTGCACATTGTAAAAATCTACTACAGTAATTGTGCACATTGTATAAATATACTACAGTGATTGTGCACACTGTATAAATATACTACAGTAATTGTGCACATCGTATAAATATATTACAGTAATTGTGCACATCATATTAATATACTACAGTAATTGTGCACATTGTATAAATATACTACAGTGATTGTGCACATTGTATAAATATACTACAGTAATTGTGCACACTGTATAATTATACTACAGTAATTGTGCACATTGTATAAATATACTACAGTAATTGTGCACACTGTATAAATATACTACAGTAATTGTGCACACCGTATAAATAAATTACAAAAATTGTGCACATCGTATAAATATATTACAGTAATTGTGCACATCGTATAAATATACTACAGTAATTGTGCACACTGTATAAATATACTACAGTAATTGTGCACATTGTATAAATATATTACAGTAATTGTGCACACTGTATAAATATACTACAGTAATTGTGCACACCGTATAAATATATTACAAAAATTGTGCACACTGTATAAATATACTACAGTAATTGTGCACATTGTATAAATATACTACAGTAATTGTGCACACTGAATAAATATACTACAGTAATTGTGCACATTGTATAAATATACTACAATAATTGTGCACACTGTATAAATATAGTACTGTAATTGTGCACATCGTATAAATATATTACAGTACTTGTGCACACTGTATAAATATGCTACAGTAATTGTGCACATTGTATAAATATACTATACTCATTGTGCACATTGTATAAATATACTAAACTCATTGTGCACATTGTATAAATATACTACGGTCATTGTGCACATTGTATAAATATACGACAGTAATTATACAAATTGTAAAAATATACTACAGTAATTGTGCACATTGTATAAATATACGACAGTAATTGTGCACACTGTATAAATATACTACAGTATATGTGCACACTTTAAATATACTACAGTAATTGTGCACATTATATAAATATACTACAGTTATTGTGCACATTGTATAAATATACTACAGTTATTGTGCACATTGTATAAATATACTACAGTAATTGTGCACACTGTATAAATATACTACAGTAATTGTGCACACTGTATAAATATACAACAGTGATTGTGCACATTGTATAAATATACTAGAGTGTGCACACTGTATAAATATACTACAGTAATTGTGCACATTGTATAAATATACTACAGTAATTGTGCACACTGTATAAATATACTACAGTAATTGTGCACATTGTATAAATGTACTACAGTAATTGTGCACATTGTATAAATATACTACAGTAATTGTGCACATTGTATAAATATATTACAGTAATTGTGCACACTGTATAAATATACTACTGTGATTGTGCACATCGTATAAATATACTACAGTAATTGTGCACATTGTATAAATATACTACAGTAATTGTGCACATCATATAAATATACTACAGTAATTGTGCACACTGTATAAATATACTACAGTAATTGTGCACATCGTATAAATATATTACAGTAATTGTGCACACTGGATAAATATTCTACAATAATTGTGCACATTGTATAAATATACTACAGTAATTGTGCACACTGTATAAATATACTACAGTAATTGTGCACATTGTAAAAATCTACTACAGTAATTGTGCACATTGTATAAATATACTACAGTAATTGTGCACACTGTATAAATATACTACAGTAATTGTGCACATTGTAAAAATCTACTACAGTAATTGTGCACATTGTATAAATATACTACAGTAATTGTGCACACTGTATAAATATACTACCGTAATTGTGCACACTGTATAAATATACTACAGTAATTGTGCACATTGTAAAAATCTACTACAGTAATTGTGCACATTGTATAAATATACTACAGTAATTGTGCACACTGTATAAATATACTACAGTAATTGTGCACATCGTATAAATATATTACAGTAATTGTGCACCCTGTATAAATATACTACAGTAATTGTGCACAATGTATAAATCTACTACAGTAATTGTGCACATTGTATAAATATATTACAGTAATTGTGCACACTGTATAAATATACTACAGTAATTGTGCACATTGTATAAATATACTACAGTAATTGTGCACATTGTATAAATATATTACAGTAATTGTGCACACTGTATAAATATACTACTGTGATTGTGCACATCGTATAAATATACTACAGTAATTGTGCACATTGTATAAATATACTACAGTAATTGTGCACATCATATAAATATACTACAGTAATTGTGCACACTGTATAAATATACTACAGTAATTGTGCACATCGTATAAATATATTACAGTAATTGTGCACACTGGATAAATATTCTACAATAATTGTGCACATTGTATAAATATACTACAGTAATTGTGCACACTGTATAAATATACTACAGTAATTGTGCACATTGTAAAAATCTACTACAGTAATTGTGCACATTGTATAAATATACTACAGTAATTGTGCACACTGTATAAATATACTACAGTAATTGTGCACATTGTATAAATATACTACAGTAATTGTGCACATTGTATAAATATATTACAGTAATTGTGCACACTGTATAAATATACTACTGTGATTGTGCACATCGTATAAATATACTACAGTAATTGTGCACATTGTATAAATATACTACAGTAATTGTGCACATCATATAAATATACTACAGTAATTGTGCACACTGTATAAATATACTACAGTAATTGTGCACATCGTATAAATATATTACAGTAATTGTGCACACTGGATAAATATTCTACAATAATTGTGCACATTGTATAAATATACTACAGTAATTGTGCACACTGTATAAATATACTACAGTAATTGTGCACATTGTAAAAATCTACTACAGTAATTGTGCACATTGTATAAATATACTACAGTAATTGTGCACACTGTATAAATATACTACAGTAATTGTGCACATTGTAAAAATCTACTACAGTAATTGTGCACATTGTATAAATATACTACAGTAATTGTGCACACTGTATAAATATACTACCGTAATTGTGCACACTGTATAAATATACTACAGTAATTGTGCACATTGTAAAAATCTACTACAGTAATTGTGCACATTGTATAAATATACTACAGTAATTGTGCACACTGTATAAATATACTACAGTAATTGTGCACATCGTATAAATATATTACAGTAATTGTGCACCCTGTATAAATATACTACAGTAATTGTGCACAATGTATAAATCTACTACAGTAATTGTGCACATTGTATAAATATATTACAGTAATTGTGCACACTGTATAAATATACTACAGTAATTGTGCACACTGTATAAATATACTACAGTAATTGTGCACATTGTAAAAATCTACTACAGTAATTGTGCACATCGTATAAATATATTACAGTAATTGTGCACCCTGTATAAATATACTACAGTAATTGTGCACAATGTATAAATCTACTACAGTAATTGTGCACATTGTATAAATATATTACAGTAATTGTGCACACTGTATAAATATACTACAGTAATTGTGCACATTGTATAAATATACTACAGTAATTGTGCACATTGTATAAATATATTACAGTAATTGTGCACACTGTATAAATATACTACTGTGATTGTGCACATCGTATAAATATACTACAGTAATTGTGCACATTGTATAAATATACTACAGTAATTGTGCACATCATATAAATATACTACAGTAATTGTGCACACTGTATAAATATACTACAGTAATTGTGCACATCGTATAAATATATTACAGTAATTGTGCACACTGGATAAATATTCTACAATAATTGTGCACATTGTATAAATATACTACAGTAATTGTGCACACTGTATAAATATACTACAGTAATTGTGCACATTGTAAAAATCTACTACAGTAATTGTGCACATTGTATAAATATACTACAGTAATTGTGCACACTGTATAAATATACTACAGTAATTGTGCACATTGTATAAATATACTACAGTAATTGTGCACATTGTATAAATATATTACAGTAATTGTGCACACTGTATAAATATACTACTGTGATTGTGCACATCGTATAAATATACTACAGTAATTGTGCACATTGTATAAATATACTACAGTAATTGTGCACATCATATAAATATACTACAGTAATTGTGCACACTGTATAAATATACTACAGTAATTGTGCACATCGTATAAATATATTACAGTAATTGTGCACACTGGATAAATATTCTACAATAATTGTGCACATTGTATAAATATACTACAGTAATTGTGCACACTGTATAAATATACTACAGTAATTGTGCACATTGTAAAAATCTACTACAGTAATTGTGCAAATTGTATAAATATACAACAGTAAGTGTGCACATTTTATAAATATACTACAGTAATTGTGCACATTGTAAAAATATACTACAGTAATTGTGCACATTGTAAAAATATACTACAGTAATTGTGCACATTGTATGAATATACTACAGTAATTGTGCACACTGTATAAATATACTACAGTAATTGTGCACATCGTATAAATATATTACAGTAATTGTGCACATTGTATAAATATACTACACTCATTGTGCAAATTGTATAAATATACAACAGTAAGTGTGCACATTTTATAAATATACTACAGTAATTGTGCACATTGTAAAAATATACTACAGTAATTGTGCACATTGTAAAAATATACTACAGTAATTGTGCACATTGTATGAATATACTACAGTAATTGTGCACACTGTATAAATATACTACAGTAATTGTGTACATTGTATAAATATACTACAGTAATTGTGCACACTGTATAAATATACTACAGTAATTGTTCACATCGTATAAATATATTACAGTAATTGTGCACATTGTAAAAATCTACTACAGTAATTGTGCACATTGTATAAATATACTACAGTGATTGTGCACACTGTATAAATATACTACAGTAATTGTGCACATCGTATAAATATATTACAGTAATTGTGCACATCATATTAATATACTACAGTAATTGTGCACATTGTATAAATATACTACAGTGATTGTGCACATTGTATAAATATACTACAGTAATTGTGCACACTGTATAATTATACTACAGTAATTGTGCACATTGTATAAATATACTACAGTAATTGTGCACACTGTATAAATATACTACAGTAATTGTGCACACCGTATAAATAAATTACAAAAATTGTGCACATCGTATAAATATATTACAGTAATTGTGCACATCGTATAAATATACTACAGTAATTGTGCACACTGTATAAATATACTACAGTAATTGTGCACATTGTATAAATATATTACAGTAATTGTGCACACTGTATAAATATACTACAGTAATTGTGCACACCGTATAAATATATTACAAAAATTGTGCACACTGTATAAATATACTACAGTAATTGTGCACATTGTATAAATATACTACAGTAATTGTGCACACTGAATAAATATACTACAGTAATTGTGCACATTGTATAAATATACTACAATAATTGTGCACACTGTATAAATATAGTACTGTAATTGTGCACATCGTATAAATATATTACAGTACTTGTGCACACTGTATAAATATGCTACAGTAATTGTGCACATTGTATAAATATACTATACTCATTGTGCACATTGTATAAATATACTAAACTCATTGTGCACATTGTATAAATATACTACGGTCATTGTGCACATTGTATAAATATACGACAGTAATTATACAAATTGTAAAAATATACTACAGTAATTGTGCACATTGTATAAATATACGACAGTAATTGTGCACACTGTATAAATATACTACAGTATATGTGCACACTTTAAATATACTACAGTAATTGTGCACATTATATAAATATACTACAGTTATTGTGCACATTGTATAAATATACTACAGTTATTGTGCACATTGTATAAATATACTACAGTAATTGTGCACACTGTATAAATATACTACAGTAATTGTGCACACTGTATAAATATACAACAGTGATTGTGCACATTGTATAAATATACTAGAGTGTGCACACTGTATAAATATACTACAGTAATTGTGCACATTGTATAAATATACTACAGTAATTGTGCACACTGTATAAATATACTACAGTAATTGTGCACATTGTATAAATGTACTACAGTAATTGTGCACATTGTATAAATATACTACAGTAATTGTGCACATTGTATAAATATATTACAGTAATTGTGCACACTGTATAAATATACTACTGTGATTGTGCACATCGTATAAATATACTACAGTAATTGTGCACATCGTATAAATATACTACAGTAATTGTGCACACTGTATAAATATACTACAGTAATTGTGCACATTGTATAAATATATTACAGTAATTGTGCACACTGGATAAATATTCTACAATAATTGTGCACCCTGTATAAATATACTACAGTAATTGTGCACAATGTATAAATCTACTACAGTAATTGTGCACATTGTATAAATATATTACAGTAATTGTGCACACTGTATAAATATACTACAGTAATTGTGCACATCGTGTAAATACACTACAGTAATTGTGCACATTGTATAAATATACTACAGTAATTGTGCACATCATATAAACATACTACAGTAATTGTGCACACTGTATAAATATACTACAGTAATTGTGCACATCGTATAAATATATTACAGTAATTGTGCACATTGTATAAATATACTACACTCATTGTGCAAATTGTATAAATATACAACAGTAAGTGTGCACATTTTATAAATATACTACAGTAATTGTGCACATTGTAAAAATATACTACAGTAATTGTGCACATTGTAAAAATATACTACAGTAATTGTGCACATTGTATGAATATACTACAGTAATTGTGCACACTGTATAAATATACTACAGTAATTGTGTACATTGTATAAATATACTACAGTAATTGTGCACACTGTATAAATATACTACAGTAATTGTTCACATCGTATAAATATATTACAGTAATTGTGCACATTGTATAAATATACTACAGTTATTGTGCACATTGTATAAATATACTACAGTAATTGTGCACACCGTATAAATATATTACAGTAATTGTGCACACTGTATAAATATACTACAGTAATTGTGCACATCGTATAAATATACTACAGTAATTGTGCACCCTGTATAAATATACTACAGTAATTGTGCACATTGTATAAATATATTACAGTAATTGTGCACACTGTATAAATATACTACAATAATTGTGCACACTGTATAAATATACTACAGTAATTGTGCACATTGTATAAATATACTACAGTAATTGTGCACATTGTATAAATATACTACAATAATTGTGCACACTGTATAAATATACTACAGTAATTGTGCACATCGTATAAATATATTACAGTAATTGTGCACCCTGTATAAATATACTACAGTAATTGTGCACAATGTATAAATCTACTACAGTAATTGTGCACATTGTATAAATATATTACAGTAATTGTGCACACTGTATAGATATACTACAGTAATTGTGCACATCGTATAAATATATTACAGTAATTGTGCACATTGTATAAATATACTACACTCATTGTGCAAATTGTATAAATATACAACAGTAAGTGTGCACATTTTATAAATATACTACAGTAATTGTGCACATTGTAAAAATATACTACAGTAATTGTGCACATTGTATAAATATACTACAGTAATTGTGCACACTGTATAAATATACTACAGTAATTGTGCACATTGTATAAATGTACTACAGTAATTGTGCACATTGTATAAATATACTACAGTAATTGTGCACATTGTATAAATATATTACAGTAATTGTGCACACTGTATAAATATACTACTGTGATTGTGCACATCGTATAAATATACTACAGTAATTGTGCACATTGTATAAATATACTACAGTAATTGTGCACATCATATAAATATACTACAGTAATTGTGCACACTGTATAAATATACTACAGTAATTGTGCACATTGTATAAATATATTACAGTAATTGTGCACACTGGATAAATATTCTACAATAATTGTGCACATTGTATAAATATACTACAGTAATTGTGCACACTGTATAAATATACTACAGTAATTGTGCACATTGTAAAAATCTACTACAGTAATTGTGCACATTGTATAAATATACTACAGTAATTGTGCACACTGTATAAATATACTACAGTAATTGTGCACACTGTATAAATATACTACAGTAATTGTGCACATTGTAAAAATCTACTACAGTAATTGTGCACATTGTATAAATATACTACAGTAATTGTGCACACTGTATAAATATACTACAGTAATTGTGCACATCGTATAAATATATTACAGTAATTGTGCACCCTGTATAAATATACTACAGTAATTGTGCACAATGTATAAATCTACTACAGTAATTGTGCACATTGTATAAATATATTACAGTAATTGTGCACACTGTATAAATATACTACAGTAATTGTGCACATCGTATAAATATACTACAGTAATTGTGCACATCGTATAAATATACTACAGTAATTGTGCACATCATATAAACATACTACAGTAATTGTGCACACTGTATAAATATACTACAGTAATTGTGCACATCGTATAAATATATTACAGTAATTGTGCACATTGTATAAATATACTACACTCATTGTGCAAATTGTATAAATATACAACAGTAAGTGTGCACATTTTATAAATATACTACAGTAATTGTGCACATTGTAAAAATATACTACAGTAATTGTGCACATTGTAAAAATATACTACAGTAATTGTGCACATTGTATGAATATACTACAGTAATTGTGCACACTGTATAAATATACTACAGTAATTGTGTACATTGTATAAATATACTACAGTAATTGTGCACACTGTATAAATATACTACAGTAATTGTTCACATCGTATAAATATATTACAGTAATTGTGCACATTGTATAAATATACTACAGTTATTGTGCACATTGTATAAATATACTACAGTAATTGTGCACACCGTATAAATATATTACAGTAATTGTGCACACTGTATAAATATACTACAGTAATTGTGCACATCGTATAAATATACTACAGTAATTGTGCACCCTGTATAAATATACTACAGTAATTGTGCACATTGTATAAATATATTACAGTAATTGTGCACACTGTATAAATATACTACAATAATTGTGCACACTGTATAAATATACTACAGTAATTGTGCACATTGTATAAATATACTACAGTAATTGTGCACATTGTATAAATATACTACAATAATTGTGCACACTGTATAAATATACTACAGTAATTGTGCACATCGTATAAATATATTACAGTAATTGTGCACCCTGTATAAATATACTACAGTAATTGTGCACAATGTATAAATCTACTACAGTAATTGTGCACATTGTATAAATATATTACAGTAATTGTGCACACTGTATAAATATACTACAGTAATTGTGCACATCGTATAAATATACTACAGTAATTGTGCACATCGTATAAATATACTACAGTAATTGTGCACATTGTATAAATATACTACAGTAGTTGTGCACATCATATAAACATACTACAGTAATTGTGCACACTGTATAAATATACTACAGTAATTGTGCACATCGTATAAATATATTACAGTAATTGTGCACATTGTATAAATATACTACACTCATTGTGCAAATTGTATAAATATACAACAGTAAGTGTGCACATTTTATAAATATACTACAGTAATTGTGCACATCGTATAAATATATTACAGTAATTGTGCACACTGTATAAATATGCTACAGTAATTGTGCACATTGTATAAATATACTATACTCATTGTGCACATTGTATAAATATACTACACTCATTGTGCACATTGTATAAATATACTACGCTCATTGTGCACATTGTATAAATATACAACAGTAATTGTACAAATTGTAAAAATATACTACCGTAATTGTGCACATTATATAAATATACTACAGTTATTGTGCACATTGTATAAATATACTACAGTTATTGTGCACATTGTATAAATATACTACAGTAATTGTGCACACTGTATAAATATACTACAGTAATTGTGCACACTGTATAAATATACAACAGTGATTGTGCACATTGTATAAATATACTACAGTAATTGTGCACATTGTATAAATAAACTACAGTAATTGTGCACATTGTATAAATATACTACAGTAATTGTGCACACTGTATAAATATACTACAGTAATTGTGCACATTGTATAAATATATTACAGTAATTGTGCACACTGGATAAATATTCTACAATAATTGTGCACATTGTATAAATATACTACAGTAATTGTGCACACTGTATAAATATACTACAGTAATTGTGCACATTGTATAAATATACTACAGTAATTGTGCACATCATATAAATATACTACAGTAATTGTGCACACTGTATAAATATACTACAGTAATTGTGCACATTGTATAAATATATTACAGTAATTGTGCACACTGGATAAATATTCTACAATAATTGTGCACATTGTATAAATATACTACAGTAATTGTGCACACTGTATAAATATACTACAGTAATTGTGCACATTGTAAAAATCTACTACAGTAATTGTGCACATTGTATAAATATACTACAGTAATTGTGCACACTGTATAAATATACTACAGTAATTGTGCACACTGTATAAATATACTACAGTAATTGTGCACATTGTAAAAATCTACTACAGTAATTGTGCACATTGTATAAATATACTACAGTAATTGTGCACACTGTATAAATATACTACAGTAATTGTGCACATCGTATAAATATATTACAGTAATTGTGCACCCTGTATAAATATACTACAGTAATTGTGCACAATGTATAAATCTACTACAGTAATTGTGCACATTGTATAAATATATTACAGTAATTGTGCACACTGTATAAATATACTACAGTAATTGTGCACATCGTATAAATATATTACAGTAATTGTGCACATTGTATAAATATACTACACTCATTGTGCAAATTGTATAAATATACAACAGTAAGTGTGCACATTTTATAAATATACTACAGTAATTGTGCACATTGTAAAAATATACTACAGTAATTGTGCACATTGTAAAAATATACTACAGTAATTGTGCACATTGTATGAATATACTACAGTAATTGTGCACACTGTATAAATATACTACAGTAATTGTGTACATTGTATAAATATACTACAGTAATTGTGCACACTGTATAAATATACTACAGTAATTGTTCACATCGTATAAATATATTACAGTAATTGTGCACATTGTATAAATATACTACAGTTATTGTGCACATTGTATAAATATACTACAGTAATTGTGCACACCGTATAAATATATTACAGTAATTGTGCACACTGTATAAATATACTACAGTAATTGTGCACATCGTATAAATATACTACAGTAATTGTGCACCCTGTATAAATATACTACAGTAATTGTGCACATTGTATAAATATATTACAGTAATTGTGCACACTGTATAAATATACTACAATAATTGTGCACACTGTATAAATATACTACAGTAATTGTGCACATTGTATAAATATACTACAGTAATTGTGCACATTGTATAAATATACTACAATAATTGTGCACACTGTATAAATATACTACAGTAATTGTGCACATCGTATAAATATATTACAGTAATTGTGCACACTGTATAAATATGCTACAGTAATTGTGCACATTGTATAAATATACTATACTCATTGTGCACATTGTATAAATATACTACACTCATTGTGCACATTGTATAAATATACTACGCTCATTGTGCACATTGTATAAATATACAACAGTAATTGTACAAATTGTAAAAATATACTACCGTAATTGTGCACATTATATAAATATACTACAGTTATTGTGCACATTGTATAAATATACTACAGTTATTGTGCACATTGTATAAATATACTACAGTAATTGTGCACACTGTATAAATATACTACAGTAATTGTGCACACTGTATAAATATACAACAGTGATTGTGCACATTGTATAAATATACTACAGTAATTGTGCACATTGTATAAATAAACTACAGTAATTGTGCACATTGTATAAATATACTAGAGTGTGCACACTGTATAAATATATTACAGTAATTGTGCACACTGGATAAATATACTACAATAATTGTGCACATTGTATAAATATACTACAGTAATTGTGCACACTGTATAAATATACTACAGTAATTGTGCACATTGTATAAATGTACTACAGTAATTGTGCACATTGTATAAATGTACTACAGTAATTGTGCACATTGTATAATAATATTACAGTAATTGTGCACACTGTATAAATATACTACAGTAATTGTGCACATTGTAAAAATCTACTACAGTAATTGTGCACATTGTATAAATATACTACAGTAATTGTGCACACTGTATAAATATACTACAGTAATTGTGCACACTGTATAAATATACTACAGTAATTGTGCACATTGTAAAAATCTACTACAGTAATTGTGCACATCGTATAAATATATTACAGTAATTGTGCACCCTGTATAAATATACTACAGTAATTGTGCACAATGTATAAATCTACTAAAGTAATTGTGCACATTGTATAAATATATTACAGTAATTGTGCACACTGTATAAATATACTACAGTAATTGTGCACATTGTATAAATGTACTACAGTAATTGTGCACATTGTATAAATATACTACAGTAATTGTGCACATTGTATAAATATATTACAGTAATTGTGCACACTGTATAAATATACTACTGTGATTGTGCACATCGTATAAATATACTACAGTAATTGTGCACATTGTATAAATATACTACAGTAATTGTGCACATCATATAAATATACTACAGTAATTGTGCACACTGTATAAATATACTACAGTAATTGTGCACATCGTATAAATATATTACAGTAATTGTGCACACTGGATAAATATTCTACAATAATTGTGCACATTGTATAAATATACTACAGTAATTGTGCACACTGTATAAATATACTACAGTAATTGTGCACATTGTAAAAATCTACTACAGTAATTGTGCACATTGTATAAATATACTACAGTAATTGTGCACACTGTATAAATATACTACAGTAATTGTGCACATTGTATAAATATACTACAGTAATTGTGCACATTGTATAAATATATTACAGTAATTGTGCACACTGTATAAATATACTACTGTGATTGTGCACATCGTATAAATATACTACAGTAATTGTGCACATTGTATAAATATACTACAGTAATTGTGCACACTGTATAAATATACTACCGTAATTGTGCACACTGTATAAATATACTACAGTAATTGTGCACATTGTAAAAATCTACTACAGTAATTGTGCACATTGTATAAATATACTACAGTAATTGTGCACACTGTATAAATATACTACAGTAATTGTGCACATCGTATAAATATACTACAGTAATTGTGCACATCATATAAACATACTACAGTAATTGTGCACACTGTATAAATATACTATAGTAATTGTGCACATCGTATAAATATATTACAGTAATTGTGCACACTGTATAAATATACTACAGTAATTGTGCACATTGTATAAATATACTACACTCATTGTGCAAATTGTATAAATATACTACACTCATTGTGCACATTGTATAAATATACTACAGTAATTGTGCACATTGTATAAATATACTACAGTAATTGTGCACATCATAAAAATATACTAAAGTAATTGTGCACATTGTAAAAATATACTACAGTAAATGTGCACATTGTATGAATATACTACAGTAATTGTGCACACTGTATAAATAAACTACAGTAATTGTGTACATTGTATAAATATACTACAGTTATTGTGCACAATGTATAAATATACTACAATAATTGTGCACACTGTATAAATATAGTACTGTAATTGTGCACATCGTATAAATATATTACAGTACTTGTGCACACTGTATAAATATGCTACAGTAATTGTGCACATTGTATAAATATACTATACTCATTGTGCACATTGTATAAATATACTACGCTCATTGTGCACATTGTATAAATATACTACGCTCATTGTGCACATTGTATAAATATACTACACTCATTGTGCACATTGTATAAATATACTACGCTCATTGTGCACATTGTATAAATATACGACAGTAATTGTACAAATTGTAAAAATATACTACAGTAATTGTGCACATTGTATAAATATACGACAGTAATTGTGCATACTGTATAAATATACTACAGTATATGTGCACACTTTAAATATACTACAGTAATTGTGCACATTATATAAATATACTACAGTTATTGTGCACATTGTATAAATATACTACAGTTATTGTGCACATTGTATAAATATACTACAGTAATTGTGCACACTGTATAACTATACAACAGTGATTGTGCACATTGTATAAATATACTAGAGTGTGCACACTGTATAAATATACTACAGTAATTGTGCATACTATAAATATATTACAGTAGTTGTGCACACTGGATAAATATTCTACAATAATTGTGCACATTGTATAAATATACTACAGTAATTGTGCACACTGTTTAAATATACTACAGTAATTGTGCACATTGTATAAATGTACTACAGTAATTGTGCACATTATATAAATATACTACAGTAATTGTGAACATTGTATAAATATATTACAGTAATTGTGCACACTGTATAAATATACTACAGTAATTGTGCACATCGTATATATATACTACAGTAATTGTGCACATTGCATTGTATAAATATACTACAGTAATTGTGCACATCATATAAATATACTACAGTAATTGTGCACACTGTATAAAAATACTACAGTTATTGTGCACATCGTATAAATATATTACAGTAATTGTGCACACTGTATAAATATACTACAGTAATTGTGCACATTGTATAAATATACTACACTCATTGTGCAAATTGTATAAATATACTACAGTAATTGTGCACACTGTATACATATACTACAGTAATTGTGCAC
Organism: Hyla sarda; assembly: GCF_029499605.1. Classification (NCBI taxonomy): domain Eukaryota; kingdom Metazoa; phylum Chordata; class Amphibia; order Anura; family Hylidae; genus Hyla; species Hyla sarda. The sequence continues at coordinate 85,496 of NW_026610453.1, read as the reverse complement.
ATTGTAAAAATATACTACAGTAATTGTGCACATTGTAAAAATATACTACAGTAATTGTGCACATTGTATGAATATACTACAGTAATTGTGCACACTGTATAAATATACTACAGTAATTGTGTACATTGTATAAATATACTACAGTAATTGTGCACACTGTATACATATACTACAGTAATTGTGCACATTGTATAAATATACAACAGTAAGTGTGCACATTTTATAAATATACTACAGTAATTGTGCACATTGTAAAAATATACTACAGTAATTGTGCACATTGTAAAAATATACTACAGTAATTGTGCACATTGTATGAATATACTACAGTAATTGTGCACACTGTATAAATATACTACAGTAATTGTGTACATTGTATAAATATACTAAAGTAATTGTGCACACTGTATACATATACTACAGTAATTGTGCACATTGTATAAATAGACTACAGTAATTGTGCAAATTGTATAAATAAACTAGACTGATTGTGCATATTGTATAAATATACTACACTCAATGTGCACACTGTATAAATATACTACAGTAATTGTGCACATTGTATAAATATACTACAGTAATTGTGCACATTGTAAAAATCTACTACAGTAATTGTGCACATTGTATAAATATACTACAGTAATTGTGCACACTGTATAAATATACTACAGTAATTGTGCACATCGTATAAATATATTACAGTAATTGTGCACACTGTATAAATATACTACAGTAATTGTGCACATTGTATAAATATACTACAGTAATTGTGCACATTGTATAAATATACTACAGTAATTGTGCACATCGTATAAATATACTACAGTAAGTGTGCACCCTGTATAAATATACTACAGTAATTGTGCACATTGTATAAATATATTACAGTAATTGTGCACACTGTATAAATATACTACAGTAATTGTGCACACCGTATAAATATATTACAGTAATTGTGCACACTGTATAAATATACTACAGTAATTGTGCACATTGTATAAATATACTACAGTAATTGTGCACATTGTATAAATATACTACAATAATTGTGCACACTGTATAAATATACTACAGTAATTGTGCACATTGTATAAATATACTACAGTAATTGTGCACATTGTATAAATATACTACAATAATTGTGCACACTGTATAAATATACTACAGTAATTGTGCACATCATATAAATATACTACAGTAATTGTGCAAATTGTATAAATATACTACACTCATTGTGCACATTGTATAAATATACTACAGTAATTGTGCACATTGTAAAAATATACTACAGTAATTGTGCACATTGTAAAGATATACTACAGTAATTGTGCACATTGTATGAATATACTACAGTAATTGTGCACACTGTATAAATATACTACAGTAATTGTGTACATTGTATAAATATACTACAGTAATTGTGCACACTGTATAAATATACTACAGTAATTGTGCACATCGTATAAAAATATTACAGTAATTGTGCACACTGTATAAATATACTACAGTAATTGTGCACATTGTATAAATATACTACAGTAATTGTGCACATTGTATAAATAGACTACAATAATTGTGCACATCGTATTAATATACTACAGTAATTGTGCACATTGTATAAATATACTACAGTAATTGTGCACACTGTATAAATATACTACAGTAATTGTGCACATCGTATAAAAATATTACAGTAATTGTGCACACTGTATAAATATACTACAGTAATTGTGTACATTGTATAAATATACTACAGTAATTGTGCACACTGTATAAATATACTACAGTAATTGTGCACATCGTATAAAAATATTACAGTAATTGTGCACACTGTATAAATATACTACAGTAATTGTGCACATTGTATAAATATACTACAGTAATTGTGCACACTGTATAAATATACTACAGTAATTGTGCACATTGTATAAATATATTACAGTAATTGTGCACACTGTATAAATATACTACAGTAATTGTGCACACCGTATAAATATATTACAAAAATTGTGCACACTGTATAAATATACTACAGTAATTGTGCACATTGTATAAATATACTACAGTAATTGTGCACACTGAATAAATATACTACAGTAATTGTGCACATTGTATAAATATACTACAATAATTGTGCACACTGTATAAATATAGTACTGTAATTGTGCACATCGTATAAATATATTACAGTACTTGTGCACACTGTATAAATATGCTACAGTAATTGTGCACATTGTATAAATATACTATACTCATTGTGCACATTGTATAAATATACTAAACTCATTGTGCACATTGTATAAATATACTACGGTCATTGTGCACATTGTATAAATATACGACAGTAATTGTACAAATTGTAAAAATATACTACAGTAATTGTGCACATTGTATAAATATACGACAGTAATTGTGCACACTGTATAAATATACTACAGTATATGTGCACACTTTAAATATACTACAGTAATTGTGCACATTATATAAATATACTACAGTTATTGTGCACATTGTATAAATATACTACAGTTATTGTGCACATTGTATAAATATACTACAGTAATTGTGCACACTGTATAAATATACTACAGTAATTGTGCACACTGTATAAATATACAACAGTGATTGTGCACATTGTATAAATATACTAGAGTGTGCACACTGTATAAATATACTACAGTAATTGTGCACATTGTATAAATATACTACAGTAATTGTGCACACTGTATAAATATACTACAGTAATTGTGCACATTGTATAAATGTACTACAGTAATTGTGCACATTGTATAAATATACTACAGTAATTGTGCACATTGTATAAATATATTACAGTAATTGTGCACACTGTATAAATATACTACTGTGATTGTGCACATCGTATAAATATACTACAGTAATTGTGCACATTGTATAAATATACTACAGTAATTGTGCACATCATATAAATATACTACAGTAATTGTGCACACTGTATAAATATACTACAGTAATTGTGCACATTGTATAAATATATTACAGTAATTGTGCACACTGGATAAATATTCTACAATAATTGTGCACATTGTATAAATATACTACAGTAATTGTGCACACTGTATAAATATACTACAGTAATTGTGCACATTGTATAAATGTACTACAGTAATTGTGCACACTGTATAAATATACTACAGTAATTGTGCACATCGTATAAATATATTACAGTAATTGTGCACCCTGTATAAATATACTACAGTAATTGTGCACAATGTATAAATCTACTACAGTAATTGTGCACATTGTATAAATATATTACAGTAATTGTGCACACTGTATAAATATACTACAGTAATTGTGCACATCGTATAAATATACTACAGTAATTGTGCACATCGTATAAATATACTACAGTAATTGTGCACATTGTATAAATATACTACAGTAATTGTGCACATCATATAAACATACTACAGTAATTGTGCACACTGTATAAATATACTACAGTAATTGTGCACATCGTATAAATATATTACAGTAATTGTGCACATTGTATAAATATACTACACTCATTGTGCAAATTGTATAAATATACAACAGTAAGTGTGCACATTTTATAAATATACTACAGTAATTGTGCACATTGTAAAAATATACTACAGTAATTGTGCACATTGTAAAAATATACTACAGTAATTGTGCACATTGTATGAATATACTACAGTAATTGTGCACACTGTATAAATATACTACAGTAATTGTGTACATTGTATAAATATACTACAGTAATTGTTCACATCGTATAAATATATTACAGTAATTGTGCACATTGTATAAATATACTACAGTTATTGTGCACATTGTATAAATATACTACAGTAATTGTGCACACCGTATAAATATATTACAGTAATTGTGCACACTGTATAAATATACTACAGTAATTGTGCACATCGTATAAATATACTACAGTAATTGTGCACCCTGTATAAATATACTACAGTAATTGTGCACATTGTATAAATATATTACAGTAATTGTGCACACTGTATAAATATACTACAATAATTGTGCACACTGTATAAATATACTACAGTAATTGTGCACATTGTATAAATATACTACAGTAATTGTGCACATTGTATAAATATACTACAATAATTGTGCACACTGTATAAATATACTACAGTAATTGTGCACATCGTATAAATATATTACAGTAATTGTGCACACTGTATAAATATGCTACAGTAATTGTGCACATTGTATAAATATACTATACTCATTGTGCACATTGTATAAATATACTACACTCATTGTGCACATTGTATAAATATACTACACTCATTGTGCACACTGTATAAATATACAACAGTAATTGTACAAATTGTAAAAATATACTACCGTAATTGTGCACATTATATAAATATACTACAGTTATTGTGCACATTGTATAAATATACTACAGTTATTGTGCACATTGTATAAATATACTACAGTAATTGTGCACACTGTATAAATATACTACAGTAATTGTGCACACTGTATAAATATACAACAGTGATTGTGCACATTGTATAAATATACTACAGTAATTGTGCACATTGTATAAATAAACTACAGTAATTGTGCACATTGTATAAATATACTAGAGTGTGCACACTGTATAAATATATTACAGTAATTGTGCACACTGGATAAATATACTACAATAATTGTGCACATTGTATAAATATACTACAGTAATTGTGCACACTGTATAAATATACTACAGTAATTGTGCACATTGTATAAATGTACTACAGTAATTGTGCACATTGTATAAATGTACTACAGTAATTGTGCACATTGTATAATAATATTACAGTAATTGTGCACACTGTATAAATATACTACAGTAATTGTGCACATTGTAAAAATCTACTACAGTAATTGTGCACATTGTATAAATATACTACAGTAATTGTGCACACTGTATAAATATACTACAGTAATTGTGCACACTGTATAAATATACTACAGTAATTGTGCACATTGTAAAAATCTACTACAGTAATTGTGCACATCGTATAAATATATTACAGTAATTGTGCACCCTGTATAAATATACTACAGTAATTGTGCACAATGTATAAATCTACTACAGTAATTGTGCACATTGTATAAATATATTACAGTAATTGTGCACACTGTATAAATATACTACAGTAATTGTGCACATTGTATAAATGTACTACAGTAATTGTGCACATTGTATAAATATACTACAGTAATTGTGCACATTGTATAAATATATTACAGTAATTGTGCACACTGTATAAATATACTACAGTGATTGTGCACATCGTATAAATATACTACAGTAATTGTGCACATTGTATAAATATACTACAGTAATTGTGCACATCATATAAATATACTACAGTAATTGTGCACACTGTATAAATATACTACAGTAATTGTGCACATCGTATAAATATATTACAGTAATTGTGCACACTGGATAAATATTCTACAATAATTGTGCACATTGTATAAATATACTACAGTAATTGTGCACACTGTATAAATATACTACAGTAATTGTGCACATTGTAAAAATCTACTACAGTAATTGTGCACATTGTATAAATATACTACAGTAATTGTGCACACTGTATAAATATACTACAGTAATTGTGCACATTGTATAAATATACTACAGTAATTGTGCACATTGTATAAATATATTACAGTAATTGTGCACACTGTATAAATATACTACTGTGATTGTGCACATCGTATAAATATACTACAGTAATTGTGCACATTGTATAAATATACTACAGTAATTGTGCACATCATATAAATATACTACAGTAATTGTGCACACTGTATAAATATACTACAGTAATTGTGCACATTGTATAAATATATTACAGTAATTGTGCACACTGGATAAATATTCTACAATAATTGTGCACATCGTATAAATATACTACAGTAATTGTGCACATTGTATAAATATACTACAGTAATTGTGCACATCATATAAATATACTACAGTAATTGTGCACACTGTATAAATATACTACAGTAATTGTGCACATCGTATAAATATATTACAGTAATTGTGCACACTGGATAAATATACTACAGTAATTGTGCACATCATATAAATATACTACAGTAATTGTGCACACTGTATAAATATACTACAGTAATTGTGCACATCGTATAAATATATTACAGTAATTGTGCACACTGGATAAATATTCTACAATAATTGTGCACATTGTATAAATATACTACAGTAATTGTGCACACTGTATAAATATACTACAGTAATTGTGCACATTGTAAAAATCTACTACAGTAATTGTGCACATTGTATAAATATACTACAGTAATTGTGCACACTGTATAAATATACTACAGTAATTGTGCACATTGTATAAATATACTACAGTAATTGTGCACATTGTATAAATATATTACAGTAATTGTGCACACTGTATAAATATACTACTGTGATTGTGCACATCGTATAAATATACTACAGTAATTGTGCACATTGTATAAATATACTACAGTAATTGTGCACATCATATAAATATACTACAGTAATTGTGCACACTGTATAAATATACTACAGTAATTGTGCACATCGTATAAATATATTACAGTAATTGTGCACACTGGATAAATATTCTACAATAATTGTGCACATTGTATAAATATACTACAGTAATTGTGCACACTGTATAAATATACTACAGTAATTGTGCACATTGTAAAAATCTACTACAGTAATTGTGCACATTGTATAAATATACTACAGTAATTGTGCACACTGTATAAATATACTACAGTAATTGTGCACATTGTAAAAATCTACTACAGTAATTGTGCACATTGTATAAATATACTACAGTAATTGTGCACACTGTATAAATATACTACCGTAATTGTGCACACTGTATAAATATACTACAGTAATTGTGCACATTGTAAAAATCTACTACAGTAATTGTGCACATTGTATAAATATACTACAGTAATTGTGCACACTGTATAAATATACTACAGTAATTGTGCACATCGTATAAATATATTACAGTAATTGTGCACCCTGTATAAATATACTACAGTAATTGTGCACAATGTATAAATCTACTACAGTAATTGTGCACATTGTATAAATATATTACAGTAATTGTGCACACTGTATAAATATACTACAGTAATTGTGCACATCGTATAAATATACTACAGTAATTGTGCACATCATATAAACATACTACAGTAATTGTGCACACTGTATAAATATACTATAGTAATTGTGCACATCGTATAAATATATTACAGTAATTGTGCACATCGTATAAATATACTACAGTAATTGTGCACATTGTATAAATATACTACACTCATTGTGCAAATTGTATAAATATACTACACTCATTGTGCACATTGTATAAATATACTACAGTAATTGTGCACATTGTATAAATATACTACACTCATTGTGCAAATTGTATAAATATACTACGCTCATTGTGCACATTGTATAAATATACTACACTCATTGTGCACATTGTATAAATATACTACGCTCATTGTGCACATTGTATAAATATACGACAGTAATTGTACAAATTGTAAAAATATACTACAGTAATTGTGCACATTGTATAAATATACGACAGTAATTGTGCATACTGTATAAATATACTACAGTATATGTGCACACTTTAAATATACTACAGTAATTGTGCACATTATATAAATATACTACAGTTATTGTGCACATTGTATAAATATACTACAGTTATTGTGCACATTGTATAAATATACTACAGTAATTGTGCACACTGTATAAATATACAACAGTGATTGTGCACATTGTATAAATATACTAGAGTGTGCACACTGTATAAATATACTACAGTAATTGTGCATACTATAAATATATTACAGTAGTTGTGCACACTGGATAAATATACTACAGTAATTGTGCACATCGTATAAATATATTACAGTAATTGTGCACACTGTATAAATATACTACAGTAATTGTGCACATTGTATAAATATACTACAGTAATTGTGCACATTGTATAAATATACTACAGTAATTGTGCACATCGTATAAATATACTACAGTAAGTGTGCACCCTGTATAAATATACTACAGTAATTGTGCACATTGTATAAATATATTACAGTAATTGTGCACACTGTATAAATATACTACAGTAATTGTGCACACCGTATAAATATATTACAGTAATTGTGCACACTGTATAAATATACTACAGTAATTGTGCACATTGTATAAATATACTACAGTAATTGTGCACATTGTATAAATATACTACAATAATTGTGCACACTGTATAAATATACTACAGTAATTGTGCACATTGTATAAATATACTACAGTAATTGTGCACATTGTATAAATATACTACAATAATTGTGCACACTGTATAAATATACTACAGTAATTGTGCACATCATATAAATATACTACAGTAATTGTGCAAATTGTATAAATATACTACACTCATTGTGCACATTGTATAAATATACTACAGTAATTGTGCACATTGTAAAAATATACTACAGTAATTGTGCACATTGTAAAGATATACTACAGTAATTGTGCACATTGTATGAATATACTACAGTAATTGTGCACACTGTATAAATATACTACAGTAATTGTGTACATTGTATAAATATACTACAGTAATTGTGCACACTGTATAAATATACTACAGTAATTGTGCACATCGTATAAAAATATTACAGTAATTGTGCACACTGTAGAAATATACTACAGTAATTGTGCACATTGTATAAATATACTACAGTAATTGTGCACATTGTATAAATAGACTACAATAATTGTGCACATCGTATTAATATACTACAGTAATTGTGCACATTGTATAAATATACTACAGTAATTGTGCACACTGTATAAATATACTACAGTAATTGTGCACATCGTATAAAAATATTACAGTAATTGTGCACACTGTATAAATATACTACAGTAATTGTGTACATTGTATAAATATACTACAGTAATTGTGCACACTGTATAAATATACTACAGTAATTGTGCACATCGTATAAAAATATTACAGTAATTGTGCACACTGTATAAATATACTACAGTAATTGTGCACATTGTATAAATATATTACAGTAATTGTGCACACTGTATAAATATACTACAGTAATTGTGCACACCGTATAAATATATTACAAAAATTGTGCACACTGTATAAATATACTACAGTAATTGTGCACATTGTATAAATATACTACAGTAATTGTGCACACTGAATAAATATACTACAGTAATTGTGCACATTGTATAAATATACTACAATAATTGTGCACACTGTATAAATATAGTACTGTAATTGTGCACATCGTATAAATATATTACAGTACTTGTGCACACTGTATAAATATGCTACAGTAATTGTGCACATTGTATAAATATACTATACTCATTGTGCACATTGTATAAATATACTAAACTCATTGTGCACATTGTATAAATATACTACGGTCATTGTGCACATTGTATAAATATACGACAGTAATTGTACAAATTGTAAAAATATACTACAGTAATTGTGCACATTGTATAAATATACGACAGTAATTGTGCACACTGTATAAATATACTACAGTATATGTGCACACTTTAAATATACTACAGTAATTGTGCACATTATATAAATATACTACAGTTATTGTGCACATTGTATAAATATACTACAGTTATTGTGCACATTGTATAAATATACTACAGTAATTGTGCACACTGTATAAATATACTACAGTAATTGTGCACACTGTATAAATATACAACAGTGATTGTGCACATTGTATAAATATACTAGAGTGTGCACACTGTATAAATATACTACAGTAATTGTGCACATTGTATAAATATACTACAGTAATTGTGCACACTGTATAAATATACTACAGTAATTGTGCACATTGTATAAATGTACTACAGTAATTGTGCACATTGTATAAATATACTACAGTAATTGTGCACATTGTATAAATATATTACAGTAATTGTGCACACTGTATAAATATACTACTGTGATTGTGCACATCGTATAAATATACTACAGTAATTGTGCACATTGTATAAATATACTACAGTAATTGTGCACATCATATAAATATACTACAGTAATTGTGCACACTGTATAAATATACTACAGTAATTGTGCACATTGTATAAATATATTACAGTAATTGTGCACACTGGATAAATATTCTACAATAATTGTGCACATTGTATAAATATACTACAGTAATTGTGCACACTGTATAAATATACTACAGTAATTGTGCACATTGTATAAATGTACTACAGTAATTGTGCACACTGTATAAATATACTACAGTAATTGTGCACATCGTATAAATATATTACAGTAATTGTGCACCCTGTATAAATATACTACAGTAATTGTGCACAATGTATAAATCTACTACAGTAATTGTGCACATTGTATAAATATATTACAGTAATTGTGCACACTGTATAAATATACTACAGTAATTGTGCACATCGTATAAATATACTACAGTAATTGTGCACATTGTATAAATATACTACAGTAATTGTGCACATCATATAAACATACTACAGTAATTGTGCACACTGTATAAATATACTACAGTAATTGTGCACATCGTATAAATATATTACAGTAATTGTGCACATTGTATAAATATACTACACTCATTGTGCAAATTGTATAAATATACAACAGTAAGTGTGCACATTTTATAAATATACTACAGTAATTGTGCACATTGTAAAAATATACTACAGTAATTGTGCACATTGTAAAAATATACTACAGTAATTGTGCACATTGTATGAATATACTACAGTAATTGTGCACACTGTATAAATATACTACAGTAATTGTGTACATTGTACAAATATACTACAGTAATTGTTCACATCGTATAAATATATTACAGTAATTGTGCACATTGTATAAATATACTACAGTTATTGTGCACATTGTATAAATATACTACAGTAATTGTGCACACCGTATAAATATATTACAGTAATTGTGCACACTGTATAAATATACTACAGTAATTGTGCACATCGTATAAATATACTACAGTAATTGTGCACCCTGTATAAATATACTACAGTAATTGTGCACATTGTATAAATATATTACAGTAATTGTGCACACTGTATAAATATACTACAATAATTGTGCACACTGTATAAATATACTACAGTAATTGTGCACATTGTATAAATATACTACAGTAATTGTGCACATTGTATAAATATACTACAATAATTGTGCACACTGTATAAATATACTACAGTAATTGTGCACATCGTATAAATATATTACAGTAATTGTGCACACTGTATAAATATGCTACAGTAATTGTGCACATTGTATAAATATACTATACTCATTGTGCACATTGTATAAATATACTACACTCATTGTGCACATTGTATAAATATACTACACTCATTGTGCACACTGTATAAATATACAACAGTAATTGTACAAATTGTCAAAATATACTACCGTAATTGTGCACATTATATAAATATACTACAGTTATTGTGCACATTGTATAAATATACTACAGTTATTGTGCACACTGGATAAATATACTACAATAATTGTGCACATTGTATAAATATACTACAGTAATTGTGCACACTGTATAAATATACTACAGTAATTGTGCACATTGTATAAATGTACTACAGTAATTGTGCACATTGTATAAATGTACTACAGTAATTGTGCACATTGTATAATAATATTACAGTAATTGTGCACACTGTATAAATATACTACAGTAATTGTGCACATTGTAAAAATCTACTACAGTAATTGTGCACATTGTATAAATATACTACAGTAATTGTGCACACTGTATAAATATACTACAGTAATTGTGCACACTGTATAAATATACTACAGTAATTGTGCACATTGTAAAAATCTACTACAGTAATTGTGCACATCGTATAAATATATTACAGTAATTGTGCACCCTGTATAAATATACTACAGTAATTGTGCACAATGTATAAATCTACTACAGTAATTGTGCACATTGTATAAATATATTACAGTAATTGTGCACACTGTATAAATATACTACAGTAATTGTGCACATTGTATAAATGTACTACAGTAATTGTGCACATTGTATAAATATACTACAGTAATTGTGCACATTGTATAAATATATTACAGTAATTGTGCACACTGTATAAATATACTACTGTGATTGTGCACATCGTATAAATATACTACAGTAATTGTGCACATTGTATAAATATACTACAGTAATTGTGCACATCATATAAATATACTACAGTAATTGTGCACACTGTATAAATATACTACAGTAATTGTGCACATCGTATAAATATATTACAGTAATTGTGCACACTGGATAAATATTCTACAATAATTGTGCACATTGTATAAATATACTACAGTAATTGTGCACACTGTATAAATATACTACAGTAATTGTGCACATTGTAAAAATCTACTACAGTAATTGTGCACATTGTATAAATATACTACAGTAATTGTGCACACTGTATAAATATACTACAGTAATTGTGCACATTGTATAAATATACTACAGTAATTGTGCACACTGAATAAATATACTACAGTAATTGTGCACATTGTATAAATATACTACAATAATTGTGCACACTGTATAAATATAGTACTGTAATTGTGCACATCGTATAAATATATTACAGTACTTGTGCACACTGTATAAATATGCTACAGTAATTGTGCACATTGTATAAATATACTATACTCATTGTGCACATTGTATAAATATACTAAACTCATTGTGCACATTGTATAAATATACTACGGTCATTGTGCACATTGTATAAATATACGACAGTAATTGTACAAATTGTAAAAATATACTACAGTAATTGTGCACATTGTATAAATATACGACAGTAATTGTGCACACTGTATAAATATACTACAGTATATGTGCACACTTTAAATATACTACAGTAATTGTGCACATTATATAAATATACTACAGTTATTGTGCACATTGTATAAATATACTACAGTTATTGTGCACATTGTATAAATATACTACAGTAATTGTGCACACTGTATAAATATACTACAGTAATTGTGCACACTGTATAAATATACAACAGTGATTGTGCACATTGTATAAATATACTAGAGTGTGCACACTGTATAAATATACTACAGTAATTGTGCACATTGTATAAATATACTACAGTAATTGTGCACACTGTATAAATATACTACAGTAATTGTGCACATTGTATAAATGTACTACAGTAATTGTGCACATTGTATAAATATACTACAGTAATTGTGCACATTGTATAAATATATTACAGTAATTGTGCACACTGTATAAATATACTACTGTGATTGTGCACATCGTATAAATATACTACAGTAATTGTGCACATTGTATAAATATACTACAGTAATTGTGCACATCATATAAATATACTACAGTAATTGTGCACACTGTATAAATATACTACAGTAATTGTGCACATTGTATAAATATATTACAGTAATTGTGCACACTGGATAAATATTCTACAATAATTGTGCACATTGTATAAATATACTACAGTAATTGTGCACACTGTATAAATATACTACAGTAATTGTGCACATTGTATAAATGTACTACAGTAATTGTGCACACTGTATAAATATACTACAGTAATTGTGCACATCGTATAAATATATTACAGTAATTGTGCACCCTGTATAAATATACTACAGTAATTGTGCACAATGTATAAATCTACTACAGTAATTGTGCACATTGTATAAATATATTACAGTAATTGTGCACACTGTATAAATATACTACAGTAATTGTGCACATCGTATAAATATACTACAGTAATTGTGCACATTGTATAAATATACTACAGTAATTGTGCACATCATATAAACATACTACAGTAATTGTGCACACTGTATAAATATACTACAGTAATTGTGCACATCGTATAAATATATTACAGTAATTGTGCACATTGTATAAATATACTACACTCATTGTGCAAATTGTATAAATATACAACAGTAAGTGTGCACATTTTATAAATATACTACAGTAATTGTGCACATTGTAAAAATATACTACAGTAATTGTGCACATTGTAAAAATATACTACAGTAATTGTGCACATTGTATGAATATACTACAGTAATTGTGCACACTGTATAAATATACTACAGTAATTGTGTACATTGTATAAATATACTACAGTAATTGTTCACATCGTATAAATATATTACAGTAATTGTGCACATTGTATAAATATACTACAGTTATTGTGCACATTGTATAAATATACTACAGTAATTGTGCACACCGTATAAATATATTACAGTAATTGTGCACACTGTATAAATATACTACAGTAATTGTGCACATCGTATAAATATACTACAGTAATTGTGCACCCTGTATAAATATACTACAGTAATTGTGCACATTGTATAAATATATTACAGTAATTGTGCACACTGTATAAATATACTACAATAATTGTGCACACTGTATAAATATACTACAGTAATTGTGCACATTGTATAAATATACTACAGTAATTGTGCACATTGTATAAATATACTACAATAATTGTGCACACTGTATAAATATACTACAGTAATTGTGCACATCGTATAAATATATTACAGTAATTGTGCACACTGTATAAATATGCTACAGTAATTGTGCACATTGTATAAATATACTATACTCATTGTGCACATTGTATAAATATACTACACTCATTGTGCACATTGTATAAATATACTACACTCATTGTGCACACTGTATAAATATACAACAGTAATTGTACAAATTGTAAAAATATACTACCGTAATTGTGCACATTATATAAATATACTACAGTTATTGTGCACATTGTATAAATATACTACAGTTATTGTGCACATTGTATAAATATACTACAGTAATTGTGCACACTGTATAAATATACTACAGTAATTGTGCACACTGTATAAATATACAACAGTGATTGTGCACATTGTATAAATATACTACAGTAATTGTGCACATTGTATAAATAAACTACAGTAATTGTGCACATTGTATAAATATACTAGAGTGTGCACACTGTATAAATATATTACAGTAATTGTGCACACTGGATAAATATACTACAATAATTGTGCACATTGTATAAATATACTACAGTAATTGTGCACACTGTATAAATATACTACAGTAATTGTGCACATTGTATAAATGTACTACAGTAATTGTGCACATTGTATAAATGTACTACAGTAATTGTGCACATTGTATAATAATATTACAGTAATTGTGCACACTGTATAAATATACTACAGTAATTGTGCACATCGTATAAATATACTACAGTAATTGTGCACATTGTATAAATATACTACAGTAATTGTGCACATCATATAAACATACTACAGTAATTGTGCACACTGTATAAATATACTACAGTAATTGTGCACATCGTATAAATATATTACAGTAATTGTGCACATTGTATAAATATACTACACTCATTGTGCAAATTGTATAAATATACAACAGTAAGTGTGCACATTTTATAAATATACTACAGTAATTGTGCACATTGTAAAAATATACTACAGTAATTGTGCACATTGTAAAAATATACTACAGTAATTGTGCACATTGTATGAATATACTACAGTAATTGTGCACACTGTATAAATATACTACAGTAATTGTGTACATTGTATAAATATACTACAGTAATTGTTCACATCGTATAAATATATTACAGTAATTGTGCACATTGTATAAATATACTACAGTTATTGTGCACATTGTATAAATATACTACAGTAATTGTGCACACCGTATAAATATATTACAGTAATTGTGCACACTGTATAAATATACTACAGTAATTGTGCACATCGTATAAATATACTACAGTAATTGTGCACCCTGTATAAATATACTACAGTAATTGTGCACATTGTATAAATATATTACAGTAATTGTGCACACTGTATAAATATACTACAATAATTGTGCACACTGTATAAATATACTACAGTAATTGTGCACATTGTATAAATATACTACAGTAATTGTGCACATTGTATAAATATACTACAATAATTGTGCACACTGTATAAATATACTACAGTAATTGTGCACATCGTATAAATATATTACAGTAATTGTGCACACTGTATAAATATGCTACAGTAATTGTGCACATTGTATAAATATACTATACTCATTGTGCACATTGTATAAATATACTACACTCATTGTGCACATTGTATAAATATACTACACTCATTGTGCACACTGTATAAATATACAACAGTAATTGTACAAATTGTAAAAATATACTACCGTAATTGTGCACATTATATAAATATACTACAGTTATTGTGCACATTGTATAAATATACTACAGTTATTGTGCACATTGTATAAATATACTACAGTAATTGTGCACACTGTATAAATATACTACAGTAATTGTGCACACTGTATAAATATACAACAGTGATTGTGCACATTGTATAAATATACTACAGTAATTGTGCACATTGTATAAATAAACTACAGTAATTGTGCACATTGTATAAATATACTAGAGTGTGCACACTGTATAAATATATTACAGTAATTGTGCACACTGGATAAATATACTACAATAATTGTGCACATTGTATAAATATACTACAGTAATTGTGCACACTGTATAAATATACTACAGTAATTGTGCACATTGTATAAATGTACTACAGTAATTGTGCACATTGTATAAATGTACTACAGTAATTGTGCACATTGTATAATAATATTACAGTAATTGTGCACACTGTATAAATATACTACAGTAATTGTGCACATTGTAAAAATCTACTACAGTAATTGTGCACATTGTATAAATATACTACAGTAATTGTGCACACTGTATAAATATACTACAGTAATTGTGCACACTGTATAAATATACTACAGTAATTGTGCACATTGTAAAAATCTACTACAGTAATTGTGCACATCGTATAAATATATTACAGTAATTGTGCACCCTGTATAAATATACTACAGTAATTGTGCACAATGTATAAATCTACTACAGTAATTGTGCACATTGTATAAATATATTACAGTAATTGTGCACACTGTATAAATATACTACAGTAATTGTGCACATTGTATAAATGTACTACAGTAATTGTGCACATTGTATAAATATACTACAGTAATTGTGCACATTGTATAAATATATTACAGTAATTGTGCACACTGTATAAATATACTACTGTGATTGTGCACATCGTATAAATATACTACAGTAATTGTGCACATTGTATAAATATACTACAGTAATTGTGCACATCATATAAATATACTACAGTAATTGTGCACACTGTATAAATATACTACAGTAATTGTGCACATCGTATAAATATATTACAGTAATTGTGCACACTGGATAAATATTCTACAATAATTGTGCACATTGTATAAATATACTACAGTAATTGTGCACACTGTATAAATATACTACAGTAATTGTGCACATTGTAAAAATCTACTACAGTAATTGTGCACATTGTATAAATATACTACAGTAATTGTGCACACTGTATAAATATACTACAGTAATTGTGCACATTGTATAAATATACTACAGTAATTGTGCACATTGTATAAATATATTACAGTAATTGTGCACACTGTATAAATATACTACTGTGATTGTGCACATCGTATAAATATACTACAGTAATTGTGCACATTGTATAAATATACTACAGTAATTGTGCACATCATATAAATATACTACAGTAATTGTGCACACTGTATAAATATACTACAGTAATTGTGCACATCGTATAAATATATTACAGTAATTGTGCACACTGGATAAATATTCTACAATAATTGTGCACATTGTATAAATATACTACAGTAATTGTGCACACTGTATAAATATACTACAGTAATTGTGCACATTGTAAAAATCTACTACAGTAATTGTGCACATTGTATAAATATACTACAGTAATTGTGCACACTGTATAAATATACTACAGTAATTGTGCACATTGTAAAAATCTACTACAGTAATTGTGCACATTGTATAAATATACTACAGTAATTGTGCACACTGTATAAATATACTACCGTAATTGTGCACACTGTATAAATATACTACAGTAATTGTGCACATTGTAAAAATCTACTACAGTAATTGTGCACATTGTATAAATATATTACAGTAATTGTGCACACTGTATAAATATACTACAGTAATTGTGCACATCGTATAAATATACTACAGTAATTGTGCACATCATATAAACATACTACAGTAATTGTGCACACTGTATAAATATACTATAGTAATTGTGCACATCGTATAAATATATTACAGTAATTGTGCACATCGTATAAATATACTACAGTAATTGTGCACATTGTATAAATATACTACACTCATTGTGCAAATTGTATAAATATACTACACTCATTGTGCACATTGTATAAATATACTACAGTAATTGTGCACATTGTATAAATATACTACAGTAATTGTGCACATCATAAAAATATACTAAAGTAATTGTGCACATTGTAAAAATATACTACAGTAAATGTGCACATTGTATGAATATACTACAGTAATTGTGCACACTGTATAAATAAACTACAGTAATTGTGTACATTGTATAAATATACTACAGTTATTGTGCACAATGTATAAATATACTACAATAATTGTGCACACTGTATAAATATAGTACTGTAATTGTGCACATCGTATAAATATATTACAGTACTTGTGCACACTGTATAAATATGCTACAGTAATTGTGCACATTGTATAAATATACTATACTCATTGTGCACATTGTATAAATATACTACGCTCATTGTGCACATTGTATAAATATACTACGCTCATTGTGCACATTGTATAAATATACTACACTCATTGTGCACATTGTATAAATATACTACGCTCATTGTGCACATTGTATAAATATACGACAGTAATTGTACAAATTGTAAAAATATACTACAGTAATTGTGCACATTGTATAAATATACGACAGTAATTGTGCATACTGTATAAATATACTACAGTATATGTGCACACTTTAAATATACTACAGTAATTGTGCACATTATATAAATATACTACAGTTATTGTGCACATTGTATAAATATACTACAGTTATTGTGCACATTGTATAAATATACTACAGTAATTGTGCACACTGTATAAATATACAACAGTGATTGTGCACATTGTATAAATATACTAGAGTGTGCACACTGTATAAATATACTACAGTAATTGTGCATACTATAAATATATTACAGTAGTTGTGCACACTGGATAAATATACTACAGTAATTGTGCACATCGTATAAATATATTACAGTAATTGTGCACACTGTATAAATATACTACAGTAAGTGTGCACCCTGTATAAATATACTGCAGTAATTGTGCACATTGTATAAATATATTACAGTAATTGTGCACACTGTATAAATATACTACAGTAATTGTGCACACCGTATAAATATATTACAGTAATTGTGCACACTGTATAAATATACTACAGTAATTGTGCACATTGTATAAATATACTACAGTAATTGTGCACATTGTATAAATATACTACAATAATTGTGCACACTGTATAAATATACTACAGTAATTGTGCACATTGTATAAATATACTACAGTAATTGTGCACATTGTATAAATATACTACAATAATTGTGCACACTGTATAAATATACTACAGTAATTGTGCACATCATATAAATATACTACAGTAATTGTGCAAATTGTATAAATATACTACACTCATTGTGCACATTGTATAAATATACTACAGTAATTGTGCACATTGTAAAAATATACTACAGTAATTGTGCACATTGTAAAGATATACTACAGTAATTGTGCACATTGTATGAATATACTACAGTAATTGTGCACACTGTATAAATATACTACAGTAATTGTGTACATTGTATAAATATACTACAGTAATTGTGCACACTGTATAAATATACTACAGTAATTGTGCACATCGTATAAAAATATTACAGTAATTGTGCACACTGTAGAAATATACTACAGTAATTGTGCACATTGTATAAATATACTACAGTAATTGTGCACATTGTATAAATAGACTACAATAATTGTGCACATCGTATTAATATACTACAGTAATTGTGCACATTGTATAAATATACTACAGTAATTGTGCACACTGTATAAATATACTACAGTAATTGTGCACATCGTATAAAAATATTACAGTAATTGTGCACACTGTATAAATATACTACAGTAATTGTGTACATTGTATAAATATACTACAGTAATTGTGCACACTGTATAAATATACTACAGTAATTGTGCACATCGTATAAAAATATTACAGTAATTGTGCACACTGTATAAATATACTACAGTAATTGTGCACATTGTATAAATATATTACAGTAATTGTGCACACTGTATAAATATACTACTGTGATTGTGCACATCGTATAAATATACTACAGTAATTGTGCACATTGTATAAATATACTACAGTAATTGTGCACATCATATAAATATACTACAGTAATTGTGCACACTGTATAAATATACTACAGTAATTGTGCACATTGTATAAATATATTACAGTAATTGTGCACACTGGATAAATATTCTACAATAATTGTGCACATTGTATAAATATACTACAGTAATTGTGCACACTGTATAAATATACTACAGTAATTGTGCACATTGTATAAATGTACTACAGTAATTGTGCACACTGTATAAATATACTACAGTAATTGTGCACATCGTATAAATATATTACAGTAATTGTGCACCCTGTATAAATATACTACAGTAATTGTGCACAATGTATAAATCTACTACAGTAATTGTGCACATTGTATAAATATATTACAGTAATTGTGCACACTGTATAAATATACTACAGTAATTGTGCACATCGTATAAATATACTACAGTAATTGTGCACATTGTATAAATATACTACAGTAATTGTGCACATCGTATAAATATACTACAGTAATTGTGCACATCGTATAAATATACTACAGTAATTGTGCACATCGTATAAATATATTACAGTAATTGTGCACATTGTATAAATATACTACACTCATTGTGCAAATTGTATAAATATACAACAGTAAGTGTGCACATTTTATAAATATACTACAGTAATTGTGCACATTGTAAAAATATACTACAGTAATTGTGCACATTGTAAAAATATACTACAGTAATTGTGCACATTGTATGAATATACTACAGTAATTGTGCACACTGTATAAATATACTACAGTAATTGTGTACATTGTATAAATATACTACAGTAATTGTTCACATCGTATAAATATATTACAGTAATTGTGCACATTGTATAAATATACTACAGTTATTGTGCACATTGTATAAATATACTACAGTAATTGTGCACACCGTATAAATATATTACAGTAATTGTGCACACTGTATAAATATACTACAGTAATTGTGCACATCGTATAAATATACTACAGTAATTGTGCACCCTGTATAAATATACTACAGTAATTGTGCACATTGTATAAATATATTACAGTAATTGTGCACACTGTATAAATATACTACAATAATTGTGCACACTGTATAAATATACTACAGTAATTGTGCACATTGTATAAATATACTACAGTAATTGTGCACATTGTATAAATATACTACAATAATTGTGCACACTGTATAAATATACTACAGTAATTGTGCACATCGTATAAATATATTACAGTAATTGTGCACACTGTATAAATATGCTACAGTAATTGTGCACATTGTATAAATATACTATACTCATTGTGCACATTGTATAAATATACTACACTCATTGTGCACATTGTATAAATATACTACGCTCATTGTGCACATTGTATAAATATACAACAGTAATTGTACAAATTGTAAAAATATACTACCGTAATTGTGCACATTATATAAATATACTACAGTTATTGTGCACATTGTATAAATATACTACAGTTATTGTGCACATTGTATAAATATACTACAGTAATTGTGCACACTGTATAAATATACTACAGTAATTGTGCACACTGTATAAATATACAACAGTGATTGTGCACATTGTATAAATATACTACAGTAATTGTGCACATTGTATAAATAAACTACAGTAATTGTGCACATTGTATAAATATACTAGAGTGTGCACACTGTATAAATATATTACAGTAATTGTGCACACTGGATAAATATACTACAATAATTGTGCACATTGTATAAATATACTACAGTAATTGTGCACACTGTATAAATATACTACAGTAATTGTGCACATTGTATAAATGTACTACAGTAATTGTGCACATTGTATAAATGTACTACAGTAATTGTGCACATTGTATAATAATATTACAGTAATTGTGCACACTGTATAAATATACTACAGTAATTGTGCACATTGTAAAAATCTACTACAGTAATTGTGCACATTGTATAAATATACTACAGTAATTGTGCACACTGTATAAATATACTACAGTAATTGTGCACACTGTATAAATATACTACAGTAATTGTGCACATTGTAAAAATCTACTACAGTAATTGTGCACATCGTATAAATATATTACAGTAATTGTGCACCCTGTATAAATATACTACAGTAATTGTGCACAATGTATAAATCTACTACAGTAATTGTGCACATTGTATAAATATATTACAGTAATTGTGCACACTGTATAAATATACTACAGTA
The DNA here is from genome assembly GCF_029499605.1 of Hyla sarda. Classification (NCBI taxonomy): domain Eukaryota; kingdom Metazoa; phylum Chordata; class Amphibia; order Anura; family Hylidae; genus Hyla; species Hyla sarda. The sequence continues at coordinate 62,553 of NW_026610453.1, read as the reverse complement.
ATTGTGCACATTGTATAAATGTACTACAGTAATTGTGCACATTGTATAAATATACTACAGTAATTGTGCACATTGTATAAATATATTACAGTAATTGTGCACACTGTATAAATATACTACTGTGATTGTGCACATCGTATAAATATACTACAGTAATTGTGCACATTGTATAAATATACTACAGTAATTGTGCACATCATATAAATATACTACAGTAATTGTGCACACTGTATAAATATACTACAGTAATTGTGCACATTGTATAAATAGACTACAATAATTGTGCACATCGTATTAATATACTACAGTAATTGTGCACATTGTATAAATATACTACAGTAATTGTGCACACTGTATAAATATACTACAGTAATTGTGCACATCGTATAAAAATATTACAGTAATTGTGCACACTGTATAAATATACTACAGTAATTGTGTACATTGTATAAATATACTACAGTAATTGTGCACATTGTATAAATGTACTACAGTAATTGTGCACATTGTATAATAATATTACAGTAATTGTGCACACTGTATAAATATACTACAGTAATTGTGCACATTGTAAAAATCTACTACAGTAATTGTGCACATTGTATAAATATACTACAGTAATTGTGCACACTGTATAAATATACTACAGTAATTGTGCACACTGTATAAATATACTACAGTAATTGTGCACATTGTAAAAATCTACTACAGTAATTGTGCACATCGTATAAATATATTACAGTAATTGTGCACCCTGTATAAATATACTACAGTAATTGTGCACAATGTATAAATCTACTACAGTAATTGTGCACATTGTATAAATATATTACAGTAATTGTGCACACTGTATAAATATACTACAGTAATTGTGCACATTGTATAAATGTACTACAGTAATTGTGCACATTGTATAAATATACTACAGTAATTGTGCACATTGTATAAATATATTACAGTAATTGTGCACACTGTATAAATATACTACAGTGATTGTGCACATCGTATAAATATACTACAGTAATTGTGCACATTGTATAAATATACTACAGTAATTGTGCACATCATATAAATATACTACAGTAATTGTGCACACTGTATAAATATACTACAGTAATTGTGCACATCGTATAAATATATTACAGTAATTGTGCACACTGGATAAATATTCTACAATAATTGTGCACATTGTATAAATATACTACAGTAATTGTGCACACTGTATAAATATACTACAGTAATTGTGCACATTGTAAAAATCTACTACAGTAATTGTGCACATTGTATAAATATACTACAGTAATTGTGCACACTGTATAAATATACTACAGTAATTGTGCACATTGTATAAATATACTACAGTAATTGTGCACATTGTATAAATATATTACAGTAATTGTGCACACTGTATAAATATACTACTGTGATTGTGCACATCGTATAAATATACTACAGTAATTGTGCACATTGTATAAATATACTACAGTAATTGTGCACATCATATAAATATACTACAGTAATTGTGCACACTGTATAAATATACTACAGTAATTGTGCACATCGTATAAATATATTACAGTAATTGTGCACACTGGATAAATATTCTACAATAATTGTGCACATCGTATAAATATACTACAGTAATTGTGCACATTGTATAAATATACTACAGTAATTGTGCACATCATATAAATATACTACAGTAATTGTGCACACTGTATAAATATACTACAGTAATTGTGCACATCGTATAAATATATTACAGTAATTGTGCACACTGGATAAATATACTACAGTAATTGTGCACATCATATAAATATACTACAGTAATTGTGCACACTGTATAAATATACTACAGTAATTGTGCACATCGTATAAATATATTACAGTAATTGTGCACACTGGATAAATATTCTACAATAATTGTGCACATTGTATAAATATACTACAGTAATTGTGCACACTGTATAAATATACTACAGTAATTGTGCACATTGTAAAAATCTACTACAGTAATTGTGCACATTGTATAAATATACTACAGTAATTGTGCACACTGTATAAATATACTACAGTAATTGTGCACATTGTATAAATATACTACAGTAATTGTGCACATTGTATAAATATATTACAGTAATTGTGCACACTGTATAAATATACTACTGTGATTGTGCACATCGTATAAATATACTACAGTAATTGTGCACATTGTATAAATATACTACAGTAATTGTGCACATCATATAAATATACTACAGTAATTGTGCACACTGTATAAATATACTACAGTAATTGTGCACATCGTATAAATATATTACAGTAATTGTGCACACTGGATAAATATTCTACAATAATTGTGCACATTGTATAAATATACTACAGTAATTGTGCACACTGTATAAATATACTACAGTAATTGTGCACATTGTAAAAATCTACTACAGTAATTGTGCACATTGTATAAATATACTACAGTAATTGTGCACACTGTATAAATATACTACAGTAATTGTGCACATTGTAAAAATCTACTACAGTAATTGTGCACATTGTATAAATATACTACAGTAATTGTGCACACTGTATAAATATACTACCGTAATTGTGCACACTGTATAAATATACTACAGTAATTGTGCACATTGTAAAAATCTACTACAGTAATTGTGCACATTGTATAAATATACTACAGTAATTGTGCACACTGTATAAATATACTACAGTAATTGTGCACATCGTATAAATATATTACAGTAATTGTGCACCCTGTATAAATATACTACAGTAATTGTGCACAATGTATAAATCTACTACAGTAATTGTGCACATTGTATAAATATATTACAGTAATTGTGCACACTGTATAAATATACTACAGTAATTGTGCACATCGTATAAATATACTACAGTAATTGTGCACATCATATAAACATACTACAGTAATTGTGCACACTGTATAAATATACTATAGTAATTGTGCACATCGTATAAATATATTACAGTAATTGTGCACATCGTATAAATATACTACAGTAATTGTGCACATTGTATAAATATACTACACTCATTGTGCAAATTGTATAAATATACTACACTCATTGTGCACATTGTATAAATATACTACAGTAATTGTGCACATTGTATAAATATACTACACTCATTGTGCAAATTGTATAAATATACTACGCTCATTGTGCACATTGTATAAATATACTACACTCATTGTGCACATTGTATAAATATACTACGCTCATTGTGCACATTGTATAAATATACGACAGTAATTGTACAAATTGTAAAAATATACTACAGTAATTGTGCACATTGTATAAATATACGACAGTAATTGTGCATACTGTATAAATATACTACAGTATATGTGCACACTTTAAATATACTACAGTAATTGTGCACATTATATAAATATACTACAGTTATTGTGCACATTGTATAAATATACTACAGTTATTGTGCACATTGTATAAATATACTACAGTAATTGTGCACACTGTATAAATATACAACAGTGATTGTGCACATTGTATAAATATACTAGAGTGTGCACACTGTATAAATATACTACAGTAATTGTGCATACTATAAATATATTACAGTAGTTGTGCACACTGGATAAATATACTACAGTAATTGTGCACATCGTATAAATATATTACAGTAATTGTGCACACTGTATAAATATACTACAGTAATTGTGCACATTGTATAAATATACTACAGTAATTGTGCACATTGTATAAATATACTACAGTAATTGTGCACATCGTATAAATATACTACAGTAAGTGTGCACCCTGTATAAATATACTACAGTAATTGTGCACATTGTATAAATATATTACAGTAATTGTGCACACTGTATAAATATACTACAGTAATTGTGCACACCGTATAAATATATTACAGTAATTGTGCACACTGTATAAATATACTACAGTAATTGTGCACATTGTATAAATATACTACAGTAATTGTGCACATTGTATAAATATACTACAATAATTGTGCACACTGTATAAATATACTACAGTAATTGTGCACATTGTATAAATATACTACAGTAATTGTGCACATTGTATAAATATACTACAATAATTGTGCACACTGTATAAATATACTACAGTAATTGTGCACATCATATAAATATACTACAGTAATTGTGCAAATTGTATAAATATACTACACTCATTGTGCACATTGTATAAATATACTACAGTAATTGTGCACATTGTAAAAATATACTACAGTAATTGTGCACATTGTAAAGATATACTACAGTAATTGTGCACATTGTATGAATATACTACAGTAATTGTGCACACTGTATAAATATACTACAGTAATTGTGTACATTGTATAAATATACTACAGTAATTGTGCACACTGTATAAATATACTACAGTAATTGTGCACATCGTATAAAAATATTACAGTAATTGTGCACACTGTAGAAATATACTACAGTAATTGTGCACATTGTATAAATATACTACAGTAATTGTGCACATTGTATAAATAGACTACAATAATTGTGCACATCGTATTAATATACTACAGTAATTGTGCACATTGTATAAATATACTACAGTAATTGTGCACACTGTATAAATATACTACAGTAATTGTGCACATCGTATAAAAATATTACAGTAATTGTGCACACTGTATAAATATACTACAGTAATTGTGTACATTGTATAAATATACTACAGTAATTGTGCACACTGTATAAATATACTACAGTAATTGTGCACATCGTATAAAAATATTACAGTAATTGTGCACACTGTATAAATATACTACAGTAATTGTGCACATTGTATAAATATACTACAGTAATTGTGCACACTGTATAAATATACTACAGTAATTGTGCACATTGTATAAATATATTACAGTAATTGTGCACACTGTATAAATATACTACAGTAATTGTGCACACCGTATAAATATATTACAAAAATTGTGCACACTGTATAAATATACTACAGTAATTGTGCACATTGTATAAATATACTACAGTAATTGTGCACACTGAATAAATATACTACAGTAATTGTGCACATTGTATAAATATACTACAATAATTGTGCACACTGTATAAATATAGTACTGTAATTGTGCACATCGTATAAATATATTACAGTACTTGTGCACACTGTATAAATATGCTACAGTAATTGTGCACATTGTATAAATATACTATACTCATTGTGCACATTGTATAAATATACTAAACTCATTGTGCACATTGTATAAATATACTACGGTCATTGTGCACATTGTATAAATATACGACAGTAATTGTACAAATTGTAAAAATATACTACAGTAATTGTGCACATTGTATAAATATACGACAGTAATTGTGCACACTGTATAAATATACTACAGTATATGTGCACACTTTAAATATACTACAGTAATTGTGCACATTATATAAATATACTACAGTTATTGTGCACATTGTATAAATATACTACAGTTATTGTGCACATTGTATAAATATACTACAGTAATTGTGCACACTGTATAAATATACTACAGTAATTGTGCACACTGTATAAATATACAACAGTGATTGTGCACATTGTATAAATATACTAGAGTGTGCACACTGTATAAATATACTACAGTAATTGTGCACATTGTATAAATATACTACAGTAATTGTGCACACTGTATAAATATACTACAGTAATTGTGCACATTGTATAAATGTACTACAGTAATTGTGCACATTGTATAAATATACTACAGTAATTGTGCACATTGTATAAATATATTACAGTAATTGTGCACACTGTATAAATATACTACTGTGATTGTGCACATCGTATAAATATACTACAGTAATTGTGCACATTGTATAAATATACTACAGTAATTGTGCACATCATATAAATATACTACAGTAATTGTGCACACTGTATAAATATACTACAGTAATTGTGCACATTGTATAAATATATTACAGTAATTGTGCACACTGGATAAATATTCTACAATAATTGTGCACATTGTATAAATATACTACAGTAATTGTGCACACTGTATAAATATACTACAGTAATTGTGCACATTGTATAAATGTACTACAGTAATTGTGCACACTGTATAAATATACTACAGTAATTGTGCACATCGTATAAATATATTACAGTAATTGTGCACCCTGTATAAATATACTACAGTAATTGTGCACAATGTATAAATCTACTACAGTAATTGTGCACATTGTATAAATATATTACAGTAATTGTGCACACTGTATAAATATACTACAGTAATTGTGCACATCGTATAAATATACTACAGTAATTGTGCACATTGTATAAATATACTACAGTAATTGTGCACATCATATAAACATACTACAGTAATTGTGCACACTGTATAAATATACTACAGTAATTGTGCACATCGTATAAATATATTACAGTAATTGTGCACATTGTATAAATATACTACACTCATTGTGCAAATTGTATAAATATACAACAGTAAGTGTGCACATTTTATAAATATACTACAGTAATTGTGCACATTGTAAAAATATACTACAGTAATTGTTCACATCGTATAAATATATTACAGTAATTGTGCACATTGTATAAATATACTACAGTTATTGTGCACATTGTATAAATATACTACAGTAATTGTGCACACCGTATAAATATATTACAGTAATTGTGCACACTGTATAAATATACTACAGTAATTGTGCACATCGTATAAATATACTACAGTAATTGTGCACCCTGTATAAATATACTACAGTAATTGTGCACATTGTATAAATATATTACAGTAATTGTGCACACTGTATAAATATACTACAATAATTGTGCACACTGTATAAATATACTACAGTAATTGTGCACATTGTATAAATATACTACAGTAATTGTGCACATTGTATAAATATACTACAATAATTGTGCACACTGTATAAATATACTACAGTAATTGTGCACATCGTATAAATATATTACAGTAATTGTGCACACTGTATAAATATGCTACAGTAATTGTGCACATTGTATAAATATACTATACTCATTGTGCACATTGTATAAATATACTACACTCATTGTGCACATTGTATAAATATACTACACTCATTGTGCACACTGTATAAATATACAACAGTAATTGTACAAATTGTAAAAATATACTACCGTAATTGTGCACATTATATAAATATACTACAGTTATTGTGCACATTGTATAAATATACTACAGTTATTGTGCACATTGTATAAATATACTACAGTAATTGTGCACACTGGATAAATATACTACAATAATTGTGCACATTGTATAAATATACTACAGTAATTGTGCACACTGTATAAATATACTACAGTAATTGTGCACATTGTATAAATGTACTACAGTAATTGTGCACATTGTATAAATGTACTACAGTAATTGTGCACATTGTATAATAATATTACAGTAATTGTGCACACTGTATAAATATACTACAGTAATTGTGCACATTGTAAAAATCTACTACAGTAATTGTGCACATTGTATAAATATACTACAGTAATTGTGCACACTGTATAAATATACTACAGTAATTGTGCACACTGTATAAATATACTACAGTAATTGTGCACATTGTAAAAATCTACTACAGTAATTGTGCACATCGTATAAATATATTACAGTAATTGTGCACCCTGTATAAATATACTACAGTAATTGTGCACAATGTATAAATCTACTACAGTAATTGTGCACATTGTATAAATATATTACAGTAATTGTGCACACTGTATAAATATACTACAGTAATTGTGCACATTGTATAAATGTACTACAGTAATTGTGCACATTGTATAAATATACTACAGTAATTGTGCACATTGTATAAATATATTACAGTAATTGTGCACACTGTATAAATATACTACTGTGATTGTGCACATCGTATAAATATACTACAGTAATTGTGCACATTGTATAAATATACTACAGTAATTGTGCACATCATATAAATATACTACAGTAATTGTGCACACTGTATAAATATACTACAGTAATTGTGCACATCGTATAAATATATTACAGTAATTCTGCACACTGGATAAATATTCTACAATAATTGTGCACATTGTATAAATATACTACAGTAATTGTGCACACTGTATAAATATACTACAGTAATTGTGCACATTGTAAAAATCTACTACAGTAATTGTGCACATTGTATAAATATACTACAGTAATTGTGCACACTGTATAAATATACTACAGTAATTGTGCACATTGTATAAATATACTACAGTAATTGTGCACATTGTATAAATATATTACAGTAATTGTGCACACTGTATAAATATACTACTGTGATTGTGCACATCGTATAAATATACTACAGTAATTGTGCACATTGTATAAATATACTACAGTAATTGTGCACATCATATAAATATACTACAGTAATTGTGCACACTGTATAAATATACTACAGTAATTGTGCACATCGTATAAATATATTACAGTAATTGTGCACACTGGATAAATATTCTACAATAATTGTGCACATTGTATAAATATACTACAGTAATTGTGCACACTGTATAAATATACTACAGTAATTGTGCACATTGTAAAAATCTACTACAGTAATTGTGCACATTGTATAAATATACTACAGTAATTGTGCACACTGTATAAATATACTACAGTAATTGTGCACATTGTAAAAATCTACTACAGTAATTGTGCACATTGTATAAATATACTACAGTAATTGTGCACACTGTATAAATATACTACCGTAATTGTGCACACTGTATAAATATACTACAGTAATTGTGCACATTGTAAAAATCTACTACAGTAATTGTGCACATTGTATAAATATACTACAGTAATTGTGCACACTGTATAAATATACTACAGTAATTGTGCACATCGTATAAATATATTACAGTAATTGTGCACCCTGTATAAATATACTACAGTAATTGTGCACAATGTATAAATCTACTACAGTAATTGTGCACATTGTATAAATATATTACAGTAATTGTGCACACTGTATAAATATACTACAGTAATTGTGCACATCGTATAAATATACTACAGTAATTGTGCACATCATATAAACATACTACAGTAATTGTGCACACTGTATAAATATACTATAGTAATTGTGCACATCGTATAAATATATTACAGTAATTGTGCACATCGTATAAATATACTACAGTAATTGTGCACATTGTATAAATATACTACACTCATTGTGCAAATTGTATAAATATACTACACTCATTGTGCACATTGTATAAATATACTACAGTAATTGTGCACATTGTATAAATATACTACAGTAATTGTGCACATCATAAAAATATACTAAAGTAATTGTGCACATTGTAAAAATATACTACAGTAAATGTGCACATTGTATGAATATACTACAGTAATTGTGCACACTGTATAAATAAACTACAGTAATTGTGTACATTGTATAAATATACTACAGTTATTGTGCACAATGTATAAATATACTACAATAATTGTGCACACTGTATAAATATAGTACTGTAATTGTGCACATCGTATAAATATATTACAGTACTTGTGCACACTGTATAAATATGCTACAGTAATTGTGCACATTGTATAAATATACTATACTCATTGTGCACATTGTATAAATATACTACGCTCATTGTGCACATTGTATAAATATACTACGCTCATTGTGCACATTGTATAAATATACTACACTCATTGTGCACATTGTATAAATATACTACGCTCATTGTGCACATTGTATAAATATACGACAGTAATTGTACAAATTGTAAAAATATACTACAGTAATTGTGCACATTGTATAAATATACGACAGTAATTGTGCATACTGTATAAATATACTACAGTATATGTGCACACTTTAAATATACTACAGTAATTGTGCACATTATATAAATATACTACAGTTATTGTGCACATTGTATAAATATACTACAGTTATTGTGCACATTGTATAAATATACTACAGTAATTGTGCACACTGTATAAATATACAACAGTGATTGTGCACATTGTATAAATATACTAGAGTGTGCACACTGTATAAATATACTACAGTAATTGTGCATACTATAAATATATTACAGTAGTTGTGCACACTGGATAAATATACTACAGTAATTGTGCACATCGTATAAATATATTACAGTAATTGTGCACACTGTATAAATATACTACAGTAATTGTGCACATTGTATAAATATACTACAGTAATTGTGCACATTGTATAAATATACTACAGTAATTGTGCACATCGTATAAATATACTACAGTAAGTGTGCACCCTGTATAAATATACTACAGTAATTGTGCACATTGTATAAATATATTACAGTAATTGTGCACACTGTATAAATATACTACAGTAATTGTGCACACCGTATAAATATATTACAGTAATTGTGCACACTGTATAAATATACTACAGTAATTGTGCACATTGTAAAGATATACTACAGTAATTGTGCACATTGTATGAATATACTACAGTAATTGTGCACACTGTATAAATATACTACAGTAATTGTGTACATTGTATAAATATACTACAGTAATTGTGCACACTGTATAAATATACTACAGTAATTGTGCACATCGTATAAAAATATTACAGTAATTGTGCACACTGTAGAAATATACTACAGTAATTGTGCACATTGTATAAATATACTACAGTAATTGTGCACATTGTATAAATAGACTACAATAATTGTGCACATCGTATTAATATACTACAGTAATTGTGCACATTGTATAAATATACTACAGTAATTGTGCACATTGTAAAAATATACTACAGTAATTGTGCACATTGTAAAGATATACTACAGTAATTGTGCACATTGTATGAATATACTACAGTAATTGTGCACACTGTATAAATATACTACAGTAATTGTGTACATTGTATAAATATACTACAGTAATTGTGCACACTGTATAAATATACTACAGTAATTGTGCACATCGTATAAAAATATTACAGTAATTGTGCACACTGTAGAAATATACTACAGTAATTGTGCACATTGTATAAATATACTACAGTAATTGTGCACATTGTATAAATAGACTACAATAATTGTGCACATCGTATTAATATACTACAGTAATTGTGCACATTGTATAAATATACTACAGTAATTGTGCACACTGTATAAATATACTACAGTAATTGTGCACATCGTATAAAAATATTACAGTAATTGTGCACACTGTATAAATATACTACAGTAATTGTGTACATTGTATAAATATACTACAGTAATTGTGCACACTGTATAAATATACTACAGTAATTGTGCACATCGTATAAAAATATTACAGTAATTGTGCACACTGTATAAATATACTACAGTAATTGTGCACATTGTATAAATATATTACAGTAATTGTGCACACTGTATAAATATACTACTGTGATTGTGCACATCGTATAAATATACTACAGTAATTGTGCACACTGTATAAATATACTACAGTAATTGTGCACATTGTATAAATGTACTACAGTAATTGTGCACACTGTATAAATATACTACAGTAATTGTGCACATCGTATAAATATATTACAGTAATTGTGCACCCTGTATAAATATACTACAGTAATTGTGCACAATGTATAAATCTACTACAGTAATTGTGCACATTGTATAAATATATTACAGTAATTGTGCACACTGTATAAATATACTACAGTAATTGTGCACATCGTATAAATATACTACAGTAATTGTGCACATCGTATAAATATACTACAGTAATTGTGCACATTGTATAAATATACTACAGTAATTGTGCACATCATATAAACATACTACAGTAATTGTGCACACTGTATAAATATACTACAGTAATTGTGCACATCGTATAAATATATTACAGTAATTGTGCACATTGTATAAATATACTACACTCATTGTGCAAATTGTATAAATATACAACAGTAAGTGTGCACATTTTATAAATATACTACAGTAATTGTGCACATTGTAAAAATATACTACAGTAATTGTGCACATTGTAAAAATATACTACAGTAATTGTGCACATTGTATACATATACTACAGTAATTGTGCACACTGTATAAATATACTACAGTAATTGTGTACATTGTATAAATATACTACAGTAATTGTTCACATCGTATAAATATATTACAGTAATTGTGCACATTGTATAAATATACTACAGTTATTGTGCACATTGTATAAATATACTACAGTAATTGTGCACACCGTATAAATATATTACAGTAATTGTGCACACTGTATAAATATACTACAGTAATTGTGCACATCGTATAAATATACTACAGTAATTGTGCACCCTGTATAAATATACTACAGTAATTGTGCACATTGTATAAATATATTACAGTAATTGTGCACACTGTATAAATATACTACAATAATTGTGCACACTGTATAAATATACTACAGTAATTGTGCACATTGTATAAATATACTACAGTAATTGTGCACATTGTATAAATATACTACAATAATTGCGCACACTGTATAAATATACTACAGTAATTGTGCACATCGTATAAATATATTACAGTAATTGTGCACACTGTATAAATATGCTACAGTAATTGTGCACATTGTATAAATATACTATACTCATTGTGCACATTGTATAAATATACTACACTCATTGTGCACATTGTATAAATATACTACGCTCATTGTGCACATTGTATAAATATACAACAGTAATTGTACAAATTGTAAAAATATACTACCGTAATTGTGCACATTATATAAATATACTACAGTTATTGTGCACATTGTATAAATATACTACAGTTATTGTGCACATTGTATAAATATACTACAGTAATTGTGCACACTGTATAAATATACTACAGTAATTGTGCACACTGTATAAATATACAACAGTGATTGTGCACATTGTATAAATATACTACAGTAATTGTGCACATTGTATAAATAAACTACAGTAATTGTGCACATTGTATAAATATACTAGAGTGTGCACACTGTATAAATATATTACAGTAATTGTGCACACTGGATAAATATACTACAATAATTGTGCACATTGTATAAATATACTACAGTAATTGTGCACACTGTATAAATATACTACAGTAATTGTGCACATTGTATAAATGTACTACAGTAATTGTGCACATTGTATAAATGTACTACAGTAATTGTGCACATTGTATAATAATATTACAGTAATTGTGCACACTGTATAAATATACTACAGTAATTGTGCACATTGTAAAAATCTACTACAGTAATTGTGCACATTGTATAAATATACTACAGTAATTGTGCACACTGTATAAATATACTACAGTAATTGTGCACACTGTATAAATATACTACAGTAATTGTGCACATTGTAAAAATCTACTACAGTAATTGTGCACATCGTATAAATATATTACAGTAATTGTGCACCCTGTATAAATATACTACAGTAATTGTGCACAATGTATAAATCTACTACAGTAATTGTGCACATTGTATAAATATATTACAGTAATTGTGCACACTGTATAAATATACTACAGTAATTGTGCACATTGTATAAATGTACTACAGTAATTGTGCACATTGTATAAATATACTACAGTAATTGTGCACATTGTATAAATATATTACAGTAATTGTGCACACTGTATAAATATACTACTGTGATTGTGCACATCGTATAAATATACTACAGTAATTGTGCACATTGTATAAATATACTACAGTAATTGTGCACATCATATAAATATACTACAGTAATTGTGCACACTGTATAAATATACTACAGTAATTGTGCACATCGTATAAATATATTACAGTAATTGTGCACACTGGATAAATATTCTACAATAATTGTGCACATTGTATAAATATACTACAGTAATTGTGCACACTGTATAAATATACTACAGTAATTGTGCACATTGTAAAAATCTACTACAGTAATTGTGCACATTGTATAAATATACTACAGTAATTGTGCACACTGTATAAATATACTACAGTAATTGTGCACATTGTATAAATATACTACAGTAATTGTGCACATTGTATAAATATATTACAGTAATTGTGCACACTGTATAAATATACTACTGTGATTGTGCACATCGTATAAATATACTACAGTAATTGTGCACATTGTATTAATATACTACAGTAATTGTGCACATCATATAAATATACTACAGTAATTGTGCACACTGTATAAATATACTACAGTAATTGTGCACATCGTATAAATATATTACAGTAATTGTGCACACTGGATAAATATTCTACAATAATTGTGCACATTGTATAAATATACTACAGTAATTGTGCACACTGTATAAATATACTACAGTAATTGTGCACATTGTAAAAATCTACTACAGTAATTGTGCACATTGTATAAATATACTACAGTAATTGTGCACACTGTATAAATATACTACAGTAATTGTGCACATTGTATAAATATACTACAGTAATTGTGCACATTGTATAAATATATTACAGTAATTGTGCACACTGTATAAATATACTACTGTGATTGTGCACATCGTATAAATATACTACAGTAATTGTGCACATTGTATTAATATACTACAGTAATTGTGCACATCATATAAATATACTACAGTAATTGTGCACACTGTATAAATATACTACAGTAATTGTGCACATCGTATAAATATATTACAGTAATTGTGCACACTGGATAAATATTCTACAATAATTGTGCACATTGTATAAATATACTACAGTAATTGTGCACACTGTATAAATATACTACAGTAATTGTGCACATTGTAAAAATCTACTACAGTAATTGTGCACATTGTATAAATATACTACAGTAATTGTGCACATTGTAAAAATCTACTACAGTAATTGTGCACATTGTATAAATATACTACAGTTATTGTGCACATTGTATAAATATACTACAGTAATTGTGCACACTGTATAAATATACTACCGTAATTGTGCACACTGTATAAATATACTACAGTAATTGTGCACATTGTAAAAATCTACTACAGTAATTGTGCACATTGTATAAATATACTACAGTAATTGTGCACACTGTATAAATATACTACAGTAATTGTGCACATCGTATAAATATATTACAGTAATTGTGCACCCTGTATAAATATACTACAGTAATTGTGCACAATGTATAAATCTACTACAGTAATTGTGCACATTGTATAAATATATTACAGTAATTGTGCACACTGTATAAATATACTACAGTAATTGTGCACATCGTATAAATATACTACAGTAATTGTGCACATCATATAAACATACTACAGTAATTGTGCACACTGTATAAATATACTATAGTAATTGTGCACATCGTATAAATATATTACAGTAATTGTGCACATCGTATAAATATACTACAGTAATTGTGCACATTGTATAAATATACTACACTCATTGTGCAAATTGTATAAATATACTACACTCATTGTGCACATTGTATAAATATACTACAGTAATTGTGCACATTGTATAAATATACTACAGTAATTGTGCACATCATAAAAATATACTAAAGTAATTGTGCACATTGTAAAAATATACTACAGTAAATGTGCACATTGTATGAATATACTACAGTAATTGTGCACACTGTATAAATAAACTACAGTAATTGTGTACATTGTATAAATATACTACAGTTATTGTGCACAATGTATAAATATACTACAATAATTGTGCACACTGTATAAATATAGTACTGTAATTGTGCACATCGTATAAATATATTACAGTACTTGTGCACACTGTATAAATATGCTACAGTAATTGTGCACATTGTATAAATATACTATACTCATTGTGCACATTGTATAAATATACTACGCTCATTGTGCACATTGTATAAATATACTACGCTCATTGTGCACATTGTATAAATATACTACACTCATTGTGCACATTGTATAAATATACTACGCTCATTGTGCACATTGTATAAATATACGACAGTAATTGTACAAATTGTAAAAATATACTACAGTAATTGTGCACATTGTATAAATATACGACAGTAATTGTGCATACTGTATAAATATACTACAGTATATGTGCACACTTTAAATATACTACAGTAATTGTGCACATTATATAAATATACTACAGTTATTGTGCACATTGTATAAATATACTACAGTTATTGTGCACATTGTATAAATATACTACAGTAATTGTGCACACTGTATAAATATACAACAGTGATTGTGCACATTGTATAAATATACTACAGTAATTGTGCACATCATATAAACATACTACAGTAATTGTGCACACTGTATAAATATACTATAGTAATTGTGCACATCGTATAAATATATTACAGTAATTGTGCACATCGTATAAATATACTACAGTAATTGTGCACATTGTATAAATATACTACACTCATTGTGCAAATTGTATAAATATACTACACTCATTGTGCACATTGTATAAATATACTACAGTAATTGTGCACATTGTATAAATATACTACAGTAATTGTGCACATCATAAAAATATACTAAAGTAATTGTGCACATTGTAAAAATATACTACAGTAAATGTGCACATTGTATGAATATACTACAGTAATTGTGCACACTGTATAAATAAACTACAGTAATTGTGTACATTGTATAAATATACTACAGTTATTGTGCACAATGTATAAATATACTACAATAATTGTGCACACTGTATAAATATAGTACTGTAATTGTGCACATCGTATAAATATATTACAGTACTTGTGCACACTGTATAAATATGCTACAGTAATTGTGCACATTGTATAAATATACTATACTCATTGTGCACATTGTATAAATATACTACGCTCATTGTGCACATTGTATAAATATACTACGCTCATTGTGCACATTGTATAAATATACTACACTCATTGTGCACATTGTATAAATATACTACGCTCATTGTGCACATTGTATAAATATACGACAGTAATTGTACAAATTGTAAAAATATACTACAGTAATTGTGCACATTGTATAAATATACGACAGTAATTGTGCATACTGTATAAATATACTACAGTATATGTGCACACTTTAAATATACTACAGTAATTGTGCACATTATATAAATATACTACAGTTATTGTGCACATTGTATAAATATACTACAGTTATTGTGCACATTGTATAAATATACTACAGTTATTGTGCACACTGTATAAATATACAACAGTGATTGTGCACATTGTATAAATATACTAGAGTGTGCACACTGTATAAATATACTACAGTAATTGTGCATACTATAAATATATTACAGTAGTTGTGCACACTGGATAAATATACTACAGTAATTGTGCACATCGTATAAATATATTACAGTAATTGTGCACACTGTATAAATATACTACAGTAATTGTGCACATTGTATAAATATACTACAGTAATTGTGCACATTGTATAAATATACTACAGTAATTGTGCACATCGTATAAATATACTACAGTAAGTGTGCACCCTGTATAAATATACTACAGTAATTGTGCACATTGTATAAATATATTACAGTAATTGTGCACACTGTATAAATATACTACAGTAATTGTGCACACCGTATAAATATATTACAGTAATTGTGCACACTGTATAAATATACTACAGTAATTGTGCACATTGTATAAATATACTACAGTAATTGTGCACATTGTATAAATATACTACAATAATTGTGCACACTGTATAAATATACTACAGTAATTGTGCACATTGTATAAATATACTACAGTAATTGTGCACATTGTATAAATATACTACAATAATTGTGCACACTGTATAAATATACTACAGTAATTGTGCACATCATATAAATATACTACAGTAATTGTGCAAATTGTATAAATATACTACACTCATTGTGCACATTGTATAAATATACTACAGTAATTGTGCACATTGTAAAAATATACTACAGTAATTGTGCACATTGTAAAGATATACTACAGTAATTGTGCACATTGTATGAATATACTACAGTAATTGTGCACACTGTATAAATATACTACAGTAATTGTGTACATTGTATAAATATACTACAGTAATTGTGCACACTGTATAAATATACTACAGTAATTGTGCACATCGTATAAAAATATTACAGTAATTGTGCACACTGTAGAAATATACTACAGTAATTGTGCACATTGTATAAATATACTACAGTAATTGTGCACATTGTATAAATAGACTACAATAATTGTGCACATCGTATTAATATACTACAGTAATTGTGCACATTGTATAAATATACTACAGTAATTGTGCACACTGTATAAATATACTACAGTAATTGTGCACATCGTATAAAAATATTACAGTAATTGTGCACACTGTATAAATATACTACAGTAATTGTGTACATTGTATAAATATACTACAGTAATTGTGCACACTGTATAAATATACTACAGTAATTGTGCACATCGTATAAAAATATTACAGTAATTGTGCACACTGTATAAATATACTACAGTAATTGTGCACATTGTATAAATATACTACAGTAATTGTGCACACTGTATAAATATACTACAGTAATTGTGCACATTGTATAAATATATTACAGTAATTGTGCACACTGTATAAATATACTACAGTAATTGTGCACACCGTATAAATATATTACAAAAATTGTGCACACTGTATAAATATACTACAGTAATTGTGCACATTGTATAAATATACTACAGTAATTGTGCACACTGAATAAATATACTACAGTAATTGTGCACATTGTATAAATATACTACAATAATTGTGCACACTGTATAAATATAGTACTGTAATTGTGCACATCGTATAAATATATTACAGTACTTGTGCACACTGTATAAATATGCTACAGTAATTGTGCACATTGTATAAATATACTATACTCATTGTGCACATTGTATAAATATACTAAACTCATTGTGCACATTGTATAAATATACTACGGTCATTGTGCACATTGTATAAATATACGACAGTAATTGTACAAATTGTAAAAATATACTACAGTAATTGTGCACATTGTATAAATATACGACAGTAATTGTGCACACTGTATAAATATACTACAGTATATGTGCACACTTTAAATATACTACAGTAATTGTGCACATTATATAAATATACTACAGTTATTGTGCACATTGTATAAATATACTACAGTTATTGTGCACATTGTATAAATATACTACAGTAATTGTGCACACTGTATAAATATACTACAGTAATTGTGCACACTGTATAAATATACAACAGTGATTGTGCACATTGTATAAATATACTAGAGTGTGCACACTGTATAAATATACTACAGTAATTGTGCACATTGTATAAATATACTACAGTAATTGTGCACACTGTATAAATATACTACAGTAATTGTGCACATTGTATAAATGTACTACAGTAATTGTGCACATTGTATAAATATACTACAGTAATTGTGCACATTGTATAAATATATTACAGTAATTGTGCACACTGTATAAATATACTACTGTGATTGTGCACATCGTATAAATATACTACAGTAATTGTGCACATTGTATAAATATACTACAGTAATTGTGCACATCATATAAATATACTACAGTAATTGTGCACACTGTATAAATATACTACAGTAATTGTGCACATTGTATAAATGTACTACAGTAATTGTGCACACTGTATAAATATACTACAGTAATTGTGCACATCGTATAAATATATTACAGTAATTGTGCACCCTGTATAAATATACTACAGTAATTGTGCACAATGTATAAATCTACTACAGTAATTGTGCACATTGTATAAATATATTACAGTAATTGTGCACACTGTATAAATATACTACAGTAATTGTGCACATCGTATAAATATACTACAGTAATTGTGCACATTGTATAAATATACTACAGTAATTGTGCACATCATATAAACATACTACAGTAATTGTGCACACTGTATAAATATACTACAGTAATTGTGCACATCGTATAAATATATTACAGTAATTGTGCACATTGTATAAATATACTACACTCATTGTGCAAATTGTATAAATATACAACAGTAAGTGTGCACATTTTATAAATATACTACAGTAATTGTGCACATTGTAAAAATATACTACAGTAATTGTTCACATCGTATAAATATATTACAGTAATTGTGCACATTGTATAAATATACTACAGTTATTGTGCACATTGTATAAATATACTACAGTAATTGTGCACACCGTATAAATATATTACAGTAATTGTGCACACTGTATAAATATACTACAGTAATTGTGCACATCGTATAAATATACTACAGTAATTGTGCACCCTGTATAAATATACCACAGTAATTGTGCACATTGTATAAATATATTACAGTAATTGTGCACACTGTATAAATATACTACAATAATTGTGCACACTGTATAAATATACTACAGTAATTGTGCACATTGTATAAATATACTACAGTAATTGTGCACATTGTATAAATATACTACAATAATTGTGCACACTGTATAAATATACTACAGTAATTGTGCACATCGTATAAATATATTACAGTAATTGTGCACACTGTATAAATATGCTACAGTAATTGTGCACATTGTATAAATATACTATACTCATTGTGCACATTGTATAAATATACTACACTCATTGTGCACATTGTATAAATATACTACACTCATTGTGCACACTGTATAAATATACAACAGTAATTGTACAAA
Organism: Hyla sarda; assembly: GCF_029499605.1. NCBI lineage: Eukaryota > Metazoa > Chordata > Amphibia > Anura > Hylidae > Hyla > Hyla sarda. The sequence continues at coordinate 41,691 of NW_026610453.1, read as the reverse complement.
TTGTAAAAATATACTACCGTAATTGTGCACATTATATAAATATACTACAGTTATTGTGCACATTGTATAAATATACTACAGTTATTGTGCACATTGTATAAATATACTACAGTAATTGTGCACACTGGATAAATATACTACAATAATTGTGCACATTGTATAAATATACTACAGTAATTGTGCACACTGTATAAATATACTACAGTAATTGTGCACATTGTATAAATGTACTACAGTAATTGTGCACATTGTATAAATGTACTACAGTAATTGTGCACATTGTATAATAATATTACAGTAATTGTGCACACTGTATAAATATACTACAGTAATTGTGCACATTGTAAAAATCTACTACAGTAATTGTGCACATTGTATAAATATACTACAGTAATTGTGCACACTGTATAAATATACTACAGTAATTGTGCACACTGTATAAATATACTACAGTAATTGTGCACATTGTAAAAATCTACTACAGTAATTGTGCACATCGTATAAATATATTACAGTAATTGTGCACCCTGTATAAATATACTACAGTAATTGTGCACAATGTATAAATCTACTACAGTAATTGTGCACATTGTATAAATATATTACAGTAATTGTGCACACTGTATAAATATACTACAGTAATTGTGCACATTGTATAAATGTACTACAGTAATTGTGCACATTGTATAAATATACTACAGTAATTGTGCACATTGTATAAATATATTACAGTAATTGTGCACACTGTATAAATATACTACTGTGATTGTGCACATCGTATAAATATACTACAGTAATTGTGCACATTGTATAAATATACTACAGTAATTGTGCACATCATATAAATATACTACAGTAATTGTGCACACTGTATAAATATACTACAGTAATTGTGCACATCGTATAAATATATTACAGTAATTCTGCACACTGGATAAATATTCTACAATAATTGTGCACATTGTATAAATATACTACAGTAATTGTGCACACTGTATAAATATACTACAGTAATTGTGCACATTGTAAAAATCTACTACAGTAATTGTGCACATTGTATAAATATACTACAGTAATTGTGCACACTGTATAAATATACTACAGTAATTGTGCACATTGTATAAATATACTACAGTAATTGTGCACATTGTATAAATATACTACAGTAATTGTGCACACTGTATAAATATACTACAGTAATTGTGCACATCGTATAAATATATTACAGTAATTGTGCACACTGGATAAATATTCTACAATAATTGTGCACATTGTATAAATATACTACAGTAATTGTGCACACTGTATAAATATACTACAGTAATTGTGCACATTGTAAAAATCTACTACAGTAATTGTGCACATTGTATAAATATACTACAGTAATTGTGCACACTGTATAAATATACTACAGTAATTGTGCACATTGTAAAAATCTACTACAGTAATTGTGCACATTGTATAAATATACTACAGTAATTGTGCACACTGTATAAATATACTACCGTAATTGTGCACACTGTATAAATATACTACAGTAATTGTGCACATTGTAAAAATCTACTACAGTAATTGTGCACATTGTATAAATATACTACAGTAATTGTGCACACTGTATAAATATACTACAGTAATTGTGCACATCGTATAAATATATTACAGTAATTGTGCACCCTGTATAAATATACTACAGTAATTGTGCACAATGTATAAATCTACTACAGTAATTGTGCACATTGTATAAATATATTACAGTAATTGTGCACACTGTATAAATATACTACAGTAATTGTGCACATCGTATAAATATACTACAGTAATTGTGCACATCATATAAACATACTACAGTAATTGTGCACACTGTATAAATATACTATAGTAATTGTGCACATCGTATAAATATATTACAGTAATTGTGCACATCGTATAAATATACTACAGTAATTGTGCACATTGTATAAATATACTACACTCATTGTGCAAATTGTATAAATATACTACACTCATTGTGCACATTGTATAAATATACTACAGTAATTGTGCACATTGTATAAATATACTACAGTAATTGTGCACATCATAAAAATATACTAAAGTAATTGTGCACATTGTAAAAATATACTACAGTAAATGTGCACATTGTATGAATATACTACAGTAATTGTGCACACTGTATAAATAAACTACAGTAATTGTGTACATTGTATAAATATACTACAGTTATTGTGCACAATGTATAAATATACTACAATAATTGTGCACACTGTATAAATATAGTACTGTAATTGTGCACATCGTATAAATATATTACAGTACTTGTGCACACTGTATAAATATGCTACAGTAATTGTGCACATTGTATAAATATACTATACTCATTGTGCACATTGTATAAATATACTACGCTCATTGTGCACATTGTATAAATATACTACGCTCATTGTGCACATTGTATAAATATACTACACTCATTGTGCACATTGTATAAATATACTACGCTCATTGTGCACATTGTATAAATATACGACAGTAATTGTACAAATTGTAAAAATATACTACAGTAATTGTGCACATTGTATAAATATACGACAGTAATTGTGCATACTGTATAAATATACTACAGTATATGTGCACACTTTAAATATACTACAGTAATTGTGCACATTATATAAATATACTACAGTTATTGTGCACATTGTATAAATATACTACAGTTATTGTGCACATTGTATAAATATACTACAGTAATTGTGCACACTGTATAAATATACAACAGTGATTGTGCACATTGTATAAATATACTAGAGTGTGCACACTGTATAAATATACTACAGTAATTGTGCATACTATAAATATATTACAGTAGTTGTGCACACTGGATAAATATACTACAGTAATTGTGCACATCGTATAAATATATTACAGTAATTGTGCACACTGTATAAATATACTACAGTAATTGTGCACATTGTATAAATATACTACAGTAATTGTGCACATTGTATAAATATACTACAGTAATTGTGCACATCGTATAAATATACTACAGTAAGTGTGCACCCTGTATAAATATACTACAGTAATTGTGCACATTGTATAAATATATTACAGTAATTGTGCACACTGTATAAATATACTACAGTAATTGTGCACACCGTATAAATATATTACAGTAATTGTGCACACTGTATAAATATACTACAGTAATTGTGCACATTGTAAAGATATACTACAGTAATTGTGCACATTGTATGAATATACTACAGTAATTGTGCACACTGTATAAATATACTACAGTAATTGTGTACATTGTATAAATATACTACAGTAATTGTGCACACTGTATAAATATACTACAGTAATTGTGCACATCGTATAAAAATATTACAGTAATTGTGCACACTGTAGAAATATACTACAGTAATTGTGCACATTGTATAAATATACTACAGTAATTGTGCACATTGTATAAATAGACTACAATAATTGTGCACATCGTATTAATATACTACAGTAATTGTGCACATTGTATAAATATACTACAGTAATTGTGCACATTGTAAAAATATACTACAGTAATTGTGCACATTGTAAAGATATACTACAGTAATTGTGCACATTGTATGAATATACTACAGTAATTGTGCACACTGTATAAATATACTACAGTAATTGTGTACATTGTATAAATATACTACAGTAATTGTGCACACTGTATAAATATACTACAGTAATTGTGCACATCGTATAAAAATATTACAGTAATTGTGCACACTGTAGAAATATACTACAGTAATTGTGCACATTGTATAAATATACTACAGTAATTGTGCACATTGTATAAATAGACTACAATAATTGTGCACATCGTATTAATATACTACAGTAATTGTGCACATTGTATAAATATACTACAGTAATTGTGCACACTGTATAAATATACTACAGTAATTGTGCACATCGTATAAAAATATTACAGTAATTGTGCACACTGTATAAATATACTACAGTAATTGTGTACATTGTATAAATATACTACAGTAATTGTGCACACTGTATAAATATACTACAGTAATTGTGCACATCGTATAAAAATATTACAGTAATTGTGCACACTGTATAAATATACTACAGTAATTGTGCACATTGTATAAATATATTACAGTAATTGTGCACACTGTATAAATATACTACTGTGATTGTGCACATCGTATAAATATACTACAGTAATTGTGCACATTGTATAAATATACTACAGTAATTGTGCACATCATATAAATATACTACAGTAATTGTGCACACTGTATAAATATACTACAGTAATTGTGCACATTGTATAAATATATTACAGTAATTGTGCACACTGGATAAATATTCTACAATAATTGTGCACATTGTATAAATATACTACAGTAATTGTGCACACTGTATAAATATACTACAGTAATTGTGCACATTGTATAAATGTACTACAGTAATTGTGCACACTGTATAAATATACTACAGTAATTGTGCACATCGTATAAATATATTACAGTAATTGTGCACCCTGTATAAATATACTACAGTAATTGTGCACAATGTATAAATCTACTACAGTAATTGTGCACATTGTATAAATATATTACAGTAATTGTGCACACTGTATAAATATACTACAGTAATTGTGCACATCGTATAAATATACTACAGTAATTGTGCACATCGTATAAATATACTACAGTAATTGTGCACATTGTATAAATATACTACAGTAATTGTGCACATCATATAAACATACTACAGTAATTGTGCACACTGTATAAATATACTACAGTAATTGTGCACATCGTATAAATATATTACAGTAATTGTGCACATTGTATAAATATACTACACTCATTGTGCAAATTGTATAAATATACAACAGTAAGTGTGCACATTTTATAAATATACTACAGTAATTGTGCACATTGTAAAAATATACTACAGTAATTGTGCACATTGTAAAAATATACTACAGTAATTGTGCACATTGTATACATATACTACAGTAATTGTGCACACTGTATAAATATACTACAGTAATTGTGTACATTGTATAAATATACTACAGTAATTGTTCACATCGTATAAATATATTACAGTAATTGTGCACATTGTATAAATATACTACAGTAATTGTGCACATTGTATAAATATACTACAGTAATTGTGCACATTGTATAAATATACTACAATAATTGCGCACACTGTATAAATATACTACAGTAATTGTGCACATCGTATAAATATATTACAGTAATTGTGCACACTGTATAAATATGCTACAGTAATTGTGCACATTGTATAAATATACTATACTCATTGTGCACATTGTATAAATATACTACACTCATTGTGCACATTGTATAAATATACTACGCTCATTGTGCACATTGTATAAATATACAACAGTAATTGTACAAATTGTAAAAATATACTACCGTAATTGTGCACATTATATAAATATACTACAGTTATTGTGCACATTGTATAAATATACTACAGTTATTGTGCACATTGTATAAATATACTACAGTAATTGTGCACACTGTATAAATATACTACAGTAATTGTGCACACTGTATAAATATACAACAGTGATTGTGCACATTGTATAAATATACTACAGTAATTGTGCACATTGTATAAATAAACTACAGTAATTGTGCACATTGTATAAATATACTAGAGTGTGCACACTGTATAAATATATTACAGTAATTGTGCACACTGGATAAATATACTACAATAATTGTGCACATTGTATAAATATACTACAGTAATTGTGCACACTGTATAAATATACTACAGTAATTGTGCACATTGTATAAATGTACTACAGTAATTGTGCACATTGTATAAATGTACTACAGTAATTGTGCACATTGTATAATAATATTACAGTAATTGTGCACACTGTATAAATATACTACAGTAATTGTGCACATTGTAAAAATCTACTACAGTAATTGTGCACATTGTATAAATATACTACAGTAATTGTGCACACTGTATAAATATACTACAGTAATTGTGCACACTGTATAAATATACTACAGTAATTGTGCACATTGTAAAAATCTACTACAGTAATTGTGCACATCGTATAAATATATTACAGTAATTGTGCACCCTGTATAAATATACTACAGTAATTGTGCACAATGTATAAATCTACTACAGTAATTGTGCACATTGTATAAATATATTACAGTAATTGTGCACACTGTATAAATATACTACAGTAATTGTGCACATTGTATAAATGTACTACAGTAATTGTGCACATTGTATAAATATACTACAGTAATTGTGCACATTGTATAAATATATTACAGTAATTGTGCACACTGTATAAATATACTACTGTGATTGTGCACATCGTATAAATATACTACAGTAATTGTGCACATTGTATAAATATACTACAGTAATTGTGCACATCATATAAATATACTACAGTAATTGTGCACACTGTATAAATATACTACAGTAATTGTGCACATCGTATAAATATATTACAGTAATTGTGCACACTGGATAAATATTCTACAATAATTGTGCACATTGTATAAATATACTACAGTAATTGTGCACACTGTATAAATATACTACAGTAATTGTGCACATTGTAAAAATCTACTACAGTAATTGTGCACATTGTATAAATATACTACAGTAATTGTGCACACTGTATAAATATACTACAGTAATTGTGCACATTGTATAAATATACTACAGTAATTGTGCACATTGTATAAATATATTACAGTAATTGTGCACACTGTATAAATATACTACTGTGATTGTGCACATCGTATAAATATACTACAGTAATTGTGCACATTGTATTAATATACTACAGTAATTGTGCACATCATATAAATATACTACAGTAATTGTGCACACTGTATAAATATACTACAGTAATTGTGCACATCGTATAAATATATTACAGTAATTGTGCACACTGGATAAATATTCTACAATAATTGTGCACATTGTATAAATATACTACAGTAATTGTGCACACTGTATAAATATACTACAGTAATTGTGCACATTGTAAAAATCTACTACAGTAATTGTGCACATTGTATAAATATACTACAGTAATTGTGCACACTGTATAAATATACTACAGTAATTGTGCACATTGTATAAATATACTACAGTAATTGTGCACATTGTATAAATATATTACAGTAATTGTGCACACTGTATAAATATACTACTGTGATTGTGCACATCGTATAAATATACTACAGTAATTGTGCACATTGTATTAATATACTACAGTAATTGTGCACATCATATAAATATACTACAGTAATTGTGCACACTGTATAAATATACTACAGTAATTGTGCACATCGTATAAATATATTACAGTAATTGTGCACACTGGATAAATATTCTACAATAATTGTGCACATTGTATAAATATACTACAGTAATTGTGCACACTGTATAAATATACTACAGTAATTGTGCACATTGTAAAAATCTACTACAGTAATTGTGCACATTGTATAAATATACTACAGTAATTGTGCACATTGTAAAAATCTACTACAGTAATTGTGCACATTGTATAAATATACTACAGTTATTGTGCACATTGTATAAATATACTACAGTAATTGTGCACACTGTATAAATATACTACCGTAATTGTGCACACTGTATAAATATACTACAGTAATTGTGCACATTGTAAAAATCTACTACAGTAATTGTGCACATTGTATAAATATACTACAGTAATTGTGCACACTGTATAAATATACTACAGTAATTGTGCACATCGTATAAATATATTACAGTAATTGTGCACCCTGTATAAATATACTACAGTAATTGTGCACAATGTATAAATCTACTACAGTAATTGTGCACATTGTATAAATATATTACAGTAATTGTGCACACTGTATAAATATACTACAGTAATTGTGCACATCGTATAAATATACTACAGTAATTGTGCACATCATATAAACATACTACAGTAATTGTGCACACTGTATAAATATACTATAGTAATTGTGCACATCGTATAAATATATTACAGTAATTGTGCACATCGTATAAATATACTACAGTAATTGTGCACATTGTATAAATATACTACACTCATTGTGCAAATTGTATAAATATACTACACTCATTGTGCACATTGTATAAATATACTACAGTAATTGTGCACATTGTATAAATATACTACAGTAATTGTGCACATCATAAAAATATACTAAAGTAATTGTGCACATTGTAAAAATATACTACAGTAAATGTGCACATTGTATGAATATACTACAGTAATTGTGCACACTGTATAAATAAACTACAGTAATTGTGTACATTGTATAAATATACTACAGTTATTGTGCACAATGTATAAATATACTACAATAATTGTGCACACTGTATAAATATAGTACTGTAATTGTGCACATCGTATAAATATATTACAGTACTTGTGCACACTGTATAAATATGCTACAGTAATTGTGCACATTGTATAAATATACTATACTCATTGTGCACATTGTATAAATATACTACGCTCATTGTGCACATTGTATAAATATACTACGCTCATTGTGCACATTGTATAAATATACTACACTCATTGTGCACATTGTATAAATATACTACGCTCATTGTGCACATTGTATAAATATACGACAGTAATTGTACAAATTGTAAAAATATACTACAGTAATTGTGCACATTGTATAAATATACGACAGTAATTGTGCATACTGTATAAATATACTACAGTATATGTGCACACTTTAAATATACTACAGTAATTGTGCACATTATATAAATATACTACAGTTATTGTGCACATTGTATAAATATACTACAGTTATTGTGCACATTGTATAAATATACTACAGTAATTGTGCACACTGTATAAATATACAACAGTGATTGTGCACATTGTATAAATATACTAGAGTGTGCACACTGTATAAATATACTACAGTAATTGTGCATACTATAAATATATTACAGTAGTTGTGCACACTGGATAAATATTCTACAATAATTGTGCACATTGTATAAATATACTACAGTAATTGTGCACACTGTTTAAATATACTACAGTAATTGTGCACATTGTATAAATGTACTACAGTAATTGTGCACATTATATAAATATACTACAGTAATTGTGAACATTGTATAAATATATTACAGTAATTGTGCACACTGTATAAATATACTACAGTAATTGTGCACATCGTATATATATACTACAGTAATTGTGCACATTGCATTGTATAAATATACTACAGTAATTGTGCACATCATATAAATATACTACAGTAATTGTGCACACTGTATAAAAATACTACAGTTATTGTGCACATCGTATAAATATATTACAGTAATTGTGCACACTGTATAAATATACTACAGTAATTGTGCACATTGTATAAATATACTACACTCATTGTGCAAATTGTATAAATATACTACAGTAATTGTGCACACTGTATACATATACTACAGTAATTGTGCACATTGTAAAAATATACTACAGTAATTGTGCACATTGTAAAAATATACTACAGTAATTGTGCACATTGTATGAATATACTACAGTAATTGTGCACACTGTATAAATATACTACAGTAATTGTGTACATTGTATAAATATACTACAGTAATTGTGCACACTGTATACATATACTACAGTAATTGTGCACATTGTATAAATATACAACAGTAAGTGTGCACATTTTATAAATATACTACAGTAATTGTGCACATTGTAAAAATATACTACAGTAATTGTGCACATTGTAAAAATATACTACAGTAATTGTGCACATTGTATGAATATACTACAGTAATTGTGCACACTGTATAAATATACTACAGTAATTGTGTACATTGTATAAATATACTAAAGTAATTGTGCACACTGTATACATATACTACAGTAATTGTGCACATTGTATAAATAGACTACAGTAATTGTGCAAATTGTATAAATAAACTAGACTGATTGTGCACATTGTATAAATATACTACACTCAATGTGCACACTGTATAAATATACTACAGTAATTGTGCACATTGTATAAATATACTACAGTAATTGTGCACATTGTAAAAATCTACTACAGTAATTGTGCACATTGTATAAATATACTACAGTAATTGTGCACACTGTATAAATGTACTACAGTAATTGTGCACATCGTATAAATATATTACAGTAATTGTGCACACTGTATAAATATACTACAGTAATTGTGCACATCGTATAAATATATTACAGTAATTGTGCACACTGTATAAATATACTACAGTAATTGTGCACATTGTATAAATATACTACAGTAATTGTGCACATTGTATAAATATACTACAGTAATTGTGCACATCGTATAAATATACTACAGTAATTGTGCACACTGAATAAATATACTACAGTAATTGTGCACATTGTATAAATATACTACAATAATTGTGCACACGGTATAAATATACTACAGTAATTGTGCACATCATATAAATATACTACAGTAATTGTGCAAATTGTATAAATATACTACACTCATTGTGCACATTGTATAAATATACTACAGTAATTGTGCACATTGTAAAAATATACTACAGTAATTGTGCACATTGTAAAGATATACTACAGTAATTGTGCACATTGTATGAATATACTACAGTAATTGTGCACACTGTATAAATATACTACAGTAATTGTGTACATTGTATAAATATACTACAGTAATTGTGCACACTGTATAAATATACTACAGTAATTGTGCACATCGTATAAAAATATTACAGTAATTGTGCACACTGTATAAATATACTACAGTAATTGTGCACATTGTATAAATATACTACAGTAATTGTGCACATTGTATAAATAGACTACAATAATTGTGCACATCGTATTAATATACTACAGTAATTGTGCACATTGTATAAATATACTACAGTAATTGTGCACACTGTATAAATATACTACAGTAATTGTGCACATCGTATAAAAATATTACAGTAATTGTGCACACTGTATAAATATACTACAGTAATTGTGTACATTGTATAAATATACTACAGTAATTGTGCACACTGTATAAATATACTACAGTAATTGTGCACATCGTATAAAAATATTACAGTAATTGTGCACACTGTATAAATATACTACAGTAATTGTGCACATTGTATAAATATACTACAGTAATTGTGCACACTGTATAAATATACTACAGTAATTGTGCACATTGTATAAATATATTACAGTAATTGTGCACACTGTATAAATATACTACAGTAATTGTGCACACCGTATAAATATATTACAAAAATTGTGCACACTGTATAAATATACTACAGTAATTGTGCACATTGTATAAATATACTACAGTAATTGTGCACACTGAATAAATATACTACAGTAATTGTGCACATTGTATAAATATACTACAATAATTGTGCACACTGTATAAATATAGTACTGTAATTGTGCACATCGTATAAATATATTACAGTACTTGTGCACACTGTATAAATATGCTACAGTAATTGTGCACATTGTATAAATATACTATACTCATTGTGCACATTGTATAAATATACTAAACTCATTGTGCACATTGTATAAATATACTACGGTCATTGTGCACATTGTATAAATATACGACAGTAATTGTACAAATTGTAAAAATATACTACAGTAATTGTGCACATTGTATAAATATACGACAGTAATTGTGCACACTGTATAAATATACTACAGTATATGTGCACACTTTAAATATACTACAGTAATTGTGCACATTATATAAATATACTACAGTTATTGTGCAAATTGTATAAATATACTACAGTTATTGTGCACATTGTATAAATATACTACAGTAATTGTGCACACTGTATAAATATACTACAGTAATTGTGCACACTGTATAAATATACTACAGTAATTGTGCACATTGTATAAATATACTACAGTAATTGTGCACACTGTATAAATATACTACAGTAATTGTGCACATTGTATAAATGTACTACAGTAATTGTGCACATTGTATAAATATACTACAGTAATTGTGCACATTGTATAAATATATTACAGTAATTGTGCACACTGTATAAATATACTACTGTGATTGTGCACATCGTATAAATATACTACAGTAATTGTGCACATTGTATAAATATACTACAGTAATTGTGCACATCATATAAATATACTACAGTAATTGTGCACACTGTATAAATATACTACAGTAATTGTGCACATTGTATAAATATATTACAGTAATTGTGCACACTGGATAAATATTCTACAATAATTGTGCACATTGTATAAATATACTACAGTAATTGTGCACACTGTATAAATATACTACAGTAATTGTGCACATTGTAAAAATCTACTACAGTAATTGTGCACATTGTATAAATATACTACAGTAATTGTGCACACTGTATAAATATACTACAGTAATTGTGCACATTGTAAAAATCTACTACAGTAATTGTGCACATTGTATAAATATACTACAGTAATTGTGCACACTGTATAAATATACTACAGTAATTGTGCACACTGTATAAATATACTACAGTAATTGTGCACATTGTAAAAATCTACTACAGTAATTGTGCACATTGTATAAATATACTACAGTAATTGTGCACACTGTATAAATATACTACAGTAATTGTGCACATCGTATAAATATATTACAGTAATTGTGCACCCTGTATAAATATACTACAGTAATTGTGCACAATGTATAAATCTACTACAGTAATTGTGCACATTGTATAAATATATTACAGTAATTGTGCACACTGTATAAATATACTACAGTAATTGTGCACATCGTATAAATATACTACAGTAATTGTGCACATCGTTTAAATATATTACAGTAATTGTGCACATTGTATAAATATACTACACTCATTGTGCAAATTGTATAAATATACAACAGTAAGTGTGCACATTTTATAAATATACTACAGTAATTGTGCACATTGTAAAAATATACTACAGTAATTGTGCACATTGTAAAAATATACTACAGTAATTGTGCACATTGTATGAATATACTACAGTAATTGTGCACACTGTATAAATATACTACAGTAATTGTGTACATTGTATAAATATACTACAGTAATTGTGCACACTGTATAAATATACTACAGTAATTGTTCACATCGTATAAATATATTACAGTAATTGTGCACATTGTATAAATATACTACAGTTATTGTGCACATTGTATAAATATACTACAGTAATTGTGCACACCGTATAAATATATTACAGTAATTGTGCACACTGTATAAATATACTACAGTAATTGTGCACATCGTATAAATATACTACAGTAATTGTGCACCCTGTATAAATATACTACAGTAATTGTGCACATTGTATAAATATATTACAGTAATTGTGCACACTGTATAAATATACTACAATAATTGTGCACACTGTATAAATATACTACAGTAATTGTGCACATTGTATAAATATACTACAGTAATTGTGCACATTGTATAAATATACTACAATAATTGTGCACACTGTATAAATATACTACAGTAATTGTGCACATCGTATAAATATATTACAGTAATTGTGCACACTGTATAAATATGCTACAGTAATTGTGCACATTGTATAAATATACTATACTCATTGTGCACATTGTATAAATATACTACACTCATTGTGCACATTGTATAAATATACTACGCTCATTGTGCACATTGTATAAATATACAACAGTAATTGTACAAATTGTAAAAATATACTACCGTAATTGTGCACATTATATAAATATACTACAGTTATTGTGCACATTGTATAAATATACTACAGTTATTGTGCACATTGTATAAATATACTACAGTAATTGTGCACACTGTATAAATATACTACAGTAATTGTGCACACTGTATAAATATACAACAGTGATTGTGCACATTGTATAAATATACTACAGTAATTGTGCACATTGTATAAATAAACTACAGTAATTGTGCACATTGTATAAATATACTACAGTAATTGTGCACACTGTATAAATATACTACAGTAATTGTGCACATTGTATAAATGTACTACAGTAATTGTGCACATTGTATAAATGTACTACAGTAATTGTGCACATTGTATAATAATATTACAGTAATTGTGCACACTGTATAAATATACTACAGTAATTGTGCACATCGTATAAATATACTACAGTAATTGTGCACATCATATAAACATACTACAGTAATTGTGCACACTGTATAAATATACTATAGTAATTGTGCACATCGTATAAATATATTACAGTAATTGTGCACATCGTATAAATATACTACAGTAATTGTGCACATTGTATAAATATACTACACTCATTGTGCAAATTGTATAAATATACTACACTCATTGTGCACATTGTATAAATATACTACAGTAATTGTGCACATTGTATAAATATACTACAGTAATTGTGCACATCATAAAAATATACTAAAGTAATTGTGCACATTGTAAAAATATACTACAGTAAATGTGCACATTGTATGAATATACTACAGTAATTGTGCACACTGTATAAATAAACTACAGTAATTGTGTACATTGTATAAACATACTACAATAATTGTGCACACTGTATAAATATAGTACTGTAATTGTGCACATCGTATAAATATATTACAGTACTTGTGCACACTGTATAAATATGCTACAGTAATTGTGCACATTGTATAAATATACTATACTCATTGTGCACATTGTATAAATATACTATACTCATTGTGCACATTGTATAAATATACTACGCTCATTGTGCACATTGTATAAATATACTACGCTCATTGTGCACATTGTATAAATATACTACACTCATTGTGCACATTGTATAAATATACTACGCTCATGTGCACATTGTATAAATATACGACAGTAATTGTACAAATTGTAAAAATATACTACAGTAATTGTGCACATTGTATAAATATACGACAGTAATTGTGCATACTGTATAAATATACTACAGTATATGTGCACACTTTAAATATACTACAGTAATTGTGCACATTATATAAATATACTACAGTTATTGTGCACATTGTATAAATATACTACAGTTATTGTGCACATTGTATAAATATACTACAGTAATTGTGCACACTGTATAAATATACAACAGTGATTGTGCACATTGTATAAATATACTAGAGTGTGCACACTGTATAAATATACTACAGTAATTGTGCATACTATAAATATATTACAGTAGTTGTGCACACTGGATAAATATTCTACAATAATTGTGCACATTGTATAAATATACTACAGTAATTGTGCACACTGTTTAAATATACTACAGTAATTGTGCACATTGTATAAATGTACTACAGTAATTGTGCACACTGTTTAAATATACTACAGTAATTGTGCACATTGTATAAATGTACTACAGTAATTGTGCACATTATATAAATATACTACAATAATTGTGCACACTGTATAAATATACTACAGTAATTGTGCACATCGTATATATATACTACAGTAATTGTGCACATTGCATTGTATAAATATACTACAGTAATTGTGCACATCATATAAATATACTACAGTAATTGTGCACACTGTATAAAAATACTACAGTTATTGTGCACATCGTATAAATATATTACAGTAATTGTGCACACTGTATAAATATACTACAGTAATTGTGCACATTGTATAAATATACTACACTCATTGTGCAAATTGTATAAATATACTACAGTAATTGTGCACACTGTATACATATACTACAGTAATTGTGCACATTGTATAAATATACTACAGTAATTGTGCACATTGTATAAATATACTACAGTAATTGTGCACATTGTATAAATATACTACAGTAATTGTGCACACTGTATAAATATACTACAGTAATTGTGCACATCGTATATATATACTACAGTAATTGTGCACATTGCATTGTATAAATATACTACAGTAATTGTGCACATCATATAAATATACTACAGTAATTGTGCACACTGTATAAAAATACTACAGTTATTGTGCACATCGTATAAATATATTACAGTAATTGTGCACACTGTATAAATATACTACAGTAATTGTGCACATTGTATAAATATACTACACTCATTGTGCAAATTGTATAAATATACTACAGTAATTGTGCACACTGTATACATATACTACAGTAATTGTGCACATTGTATAAATATACTACAGTAATTGTGCACATTGTATAAATATACTACAGTAATTGTGCACATTGTATAAATGTACTACAGTAATTGTGCACATTGTATAAATGTACTACAGTAATTGTGCACATTGTATAATAATATTACAGTAATTGTGCACACTGTATAAATATACTACAGTAATTGTGCACATCGTATAAATATACTACTGTAATTGTGCACATTGTATAAATATACTACAGTAATTGTGCACATCATATAAATATACTACAGTAATTTTGCACACTGTATAAATATACTACAGTAATTGTGCACATTGTATAAATATATTACAGTAATTGTGCACACTGTATAAATATACTACAGTAATTGTGCACATTGTATAAATATACTAGACTGATTGTGCACATTGTATAAATATACTACAGTAATTGTGCACATTGTATAAATATACTACAGTAATTGTGCACATTGTATAAATATACTACAATAATTGTGCACACTGTATAAATATAGTACTGTAATTGTGCACATCGTATAAATATATTACAGTACTTGTGCACACTGTATAAATATGCTACAGTAATTGTGCACATTGTATAAATATACTATACTCATTGTGCACATTGTATAAATATACTAAACTCATTGTGCACATTGTATAAATATACTACGGTCATTGTGCACATTGTATAAATATACGACAGTAATTGTACAAATTGTAAAAATATACTACAGTAATTGTGCACATTGTATAAATATACGACAGTAATTGTGCACACTGTATAAATATACTACAGTATATGTGCACACTTTAAATATACTACAGTAATTGTGCACATTATATAAATATACTACAGTTATTGTGCACATTGTATAAATATACTACAGTTATTGTGCACACCGTATAAATAAATTACAAAAATTGTGCACATCGTATAAATATATTACAGTAATTGTGCACATCGTATAAATATACTACAGTAATTGTGCACATTGTATAAATATACTACAGTAATTGTGCACACTGTATAAATATACTACAGTAATTGTGCACACTGTATAAAATATACAACAGTGATTGTGCACATTGTATAAATATACTAGAATGTGCACACTGTATAAATATACTACAGTAATTGTGCATACTATAAATATATTACAGTAATTGTGCACACTGGATAAATATTCTACAATAATTGTGCACATTGTATAAATATACTACAGTAATTGTGCACACTGTATAAATATATTACAGTAATTGTGCACACTGTATAAATATACTACAGTAATTGTGCACATTGTATAAATATACTACACTCATTGTGCAAATTGTATAAATATACTACACTCATTTTGCACATTGTATAAATATACAGCAGTAAGTGTGCACATTGTATAAATATACTACAATAATTGTGCACACTGTATAAATATACTACACTCATTGTGCACATTGTATAAATATACTACGCTCATTGTGCACATTGTATAAATATACGACAGTAATTGTACAAATTGTAAAAATATACTACAGTAATTGTGCACATTGTATAAATATATGAGAGTAATTGTGCACACTGTATAAATATACTACAGCATATGTGCACACTTTAAATATACTACAGTAATTGTGCACATTATATAAATATACTACAGTAATTGTGCACACTTGTATAAATATACTACAGTAATTGTGCACACCATATAAATATATTACAGTAATTGTGCACATTACAACAGTAATTGTGCACATTGTATAAATATACTACAATAATTGTGCACACTGTATAAATATACTACAGTTATTGTGCACAATGTATAAATATACTACAGTAATTGTGCACATTGTATAAATGTACTACAGTAATTGTGCACATTGTATAAATATACTACAGTGATTGTGCACACTGTATAAATATACTACAGTAATTATGCACATCGTATAAATATATTACAGTAATTGTGCACATTGTATAAATATACTACAGTAATTGTGCACATTGTATAATATACTACAGTAATTGTGCACATTGAATAAATATACTACAGTAATTGTGCACAATGTATAAATATACTACAGTAATTGTGCACATTGTATAAATATACTAGACTGATTGTGCACATTGTATAAATATACAACAGTAATGTGCACATCGTATAAATATACTACAGTAATTGTGCACATTGTATAAATATACTACAGTAATTGTGCACATTGTATAAATATACTACAGTAATTGTGCACACTGTATAAATATACTACAGTAATTGTGCACATTGTATAAATATACTAGACTGATTGTGCACATTGTATAAATATACTACAGTAATTGTGCACATCGTATAAATATACTACAGTAATTGTGCACATTGTATAAATATACTAGACTGATTGTGCACATTGTATAAATATACTACAGTAATTGTGCACATCGTATAAATATACTACAGTAATTGTGCACATTGTATAAATATACTACAGTGATTGTGCACATCGTATAAATATACTACAGTAATTGTGCACACTGTATAAATATACTACAGTAATTGTGCACATTTTATAAATATGTTACAGTAATTGTGCACACTGTATAAATATACTACAGTAATTGTGCACACCGTATAAATATATTACAAAAATTGTGCACACTGTATAAATATACTTCAGTAATTGTGCACATTGTATGAATATATTACAGTAATTGTGCACACTGTATAAATATACTACAGTAATTGTGCACACCGTATAAATATATTACAGTAATTGTGCACACTGTATAAATATACTACAGTAATTGTGCACATTGTATAAATATACTACAGTAATTGTGCACATTGTATAAATTTACTACAATAATTGTGCACACTGTATAAATATACTACAGTAATTGTGCACATTTTATAAATATACTACAGTAATTGTGCACATCGTATAAATATATTACAGTAATTGTGCACATCATATTAATATACTACAGTAATTGTGCACATTGTAAAAATCTACTACAGTAATTGTGCACATTGTATAAATATACTACAGTGATTGTGCACACTGTATAAATATACTACAGTAATTGTGCACATTGTATAAATATACTACAGTAATTGTGCACATTGTATAAATATACTACAATAATTGTGCACACTGTATAAATATACTACAGTAACTGTGCACATTGTATAAATATACTACAGTAATTGTGCACATTGTATAAATATACTACAATAATTGTGCACACTGTATAAATATACTACAGTAATTGTGCACATCGTATAAATATATTACAGTAATTGTGCACACTGTATAAATATGCTACAGTAATTGTGCACATTGTATAAATATACTATACTCATTGTGCACATTGTATAAATATACTACACTCTTTGTGCACATTGTATAAATATACAACAGTAAATGTACAAATTGTAAAAATATACTACAGTAATTGTGCACATTGTATAAATATACTACAGTATATGTGCACACTTTAAATATACTACAGTAATTGTGCACATTATATAAATATACTACAGTTATTGTGCACATTGTATAAATATACTACAGTAATTGTACACATCGTATAAATATATTACAGTAATTGTGCACACTGTATAAATATACTACAGTAATTGTGCACATTGTATAAATATACTACACTCATTGTGCAAATTGTATAAATATACAACAGTAAGTGTGCACATTTTATAAATATACTACAGTAATTGTGCACACCGTATAAATATATTACAGTAATTGTGCACACTGTATAAATATACTACAGTAATTGTGCACATTGTATAAATATATTACAGTAATTGTGCACACTGTATAAATATACTACAGTAATTGTGCACATTGTATAAATATACTACAGTAATTGTGCACACTGTATAAATATACTACAGTAATTGTCAGCACTGTATAAATATACTACAGTAATTGTGCACATTGTATAAATATACTAACAGTAATTGTGCACATTGTATAAATATACTACAGTAATGTGCACACTGTATAAATATACTACAGTAATTGTGCACACTGTATAAATATACTACAGTAATTGTGCACATTGTAAAAATCTACTGCAGTAATTGTGCACATTGTATAAACATACTACAGTAATTGTGCACACTGTATAAATATACTACAGTAATTGTGCACATCGTATAAATATATTACAGTAATTGTGCACCTGTATAAATATACTACAGTAATTGTGCACAATGTATAAATCTACTACAGTAATGTGCACATTGTATAAATATATTACAGTAATTGTGCACACTGTATAAATATACTACAGTAATTGTGCACATCGTATAAATATACTACAGTAATTGTGCACATCGTATAAATATACTACAGTAATTGTGCACATTGTATAAATATACTACAGTAATTGTGCACATCATATAAACATACTACAGTAATTGTGCACACTGTATAAATATACTACAGTAATTGTGCACATCGTATAAATATATTACAGTAATTGTGCACATTGTATAAATATACTACACTCATTGTGCAAATTGTATAAATATACATCAGTAAGTGTGCACATTTTATAAATATACTACAGTAATTGTGCACATCGTATAAATATATTACAGTAATTGTGCACACTGTATAAATATACTACAGTAATTGTGCACATCGTATAAATATACTACAGTAATTGTGCACATCGTATAAATATATAACAGTAATTGTGCACACTGTATAAATATACTACAGTAATTGTGCACATCGTATAAATATACTACAGTAATTGTGCACATTGTATAAATGTACTACAGTAATTGTGCACATTGTATAAATGTACTACAGTAATTGTGCACATTGTATAATAATATTACAGTAATTGTGCACACTGTATAAATATACTACAGTAATTGTGCACATCGTATAAATATCTACTGTAATTGTGCACATTGTATAAATATACTACAGTAATTGTGCACATCATATAAATATACTACAGTAATTTTGCACACTGTATAAATATACTACCAGGTAATTGTGCACATCGTATAAATATATTACAGTAATTGTGCACACTGTATAAATATACTACAGTAATTGTGCACATTGTATAAATATACTACACTCATTGTGCAAATTGTATAAATATACTACACTCATTGTGCACATTGTATAAATATACAACAATAAGTGTGCACATTTTATAAATATACTACAGTAATTGTGCACATTGTAAAAATATATTACAGTAATTGTGCACATTGTATGAATATACTACAGTAATTGTGCACACTGTATAAATATACTACAGTAATTGTGTACATTGTATAAATATACAACAATAAGTGTGCACATTTTATAAATATACTACAGTAATTGTGCACATTGTAAAAATATATTACAGTAATTGTGCACATTGTATGAATATACTACAGTAATTGTGCACACTGTATAAATATACTACAGTAATTGTGCACATTGTATAAATATACTAGACTGATTGTGCACATTGTATAAATATACTACAGTAATTGTGCACATTGTATAAATATACTACAGTAATTGTGCACATTGTATAAATATACTACAGTAATTGTGCACATCGTATAAATATACTAGACTGATTGTGCACATTGTATAAATATACTACAGTAATTGTGCACATTGTAAAAATCTACTACAGTAATTGTGCACATTGTATAAATATACTACAGTGATTGTGCACACTGTATAAATATACTACAGTAATTGTGCACATCATATAAATATATTACAGTAATTGTGCACATCATATTAATATACTACAGTAATTGTGCACATTGTATAAATATACTACAGTGATTGTGCACATTGTATAAATATACTACAGTAATTGTGCACACTGTATAATTATACTACAGTAATTGTGCACATTGTATAAATATATTACAGTAATTGTGCACACTGTATAAATATACTACAGTAATTGTGCACATTGTATAAATATACTACAGTAATTGTGCACATTGTATAAATATACTAGACTGATTGTGCACATTGTATAAATATACTACAGTTATTGTGCACATTTTAAAAATCTACTACAGTAATTGTGCACATTGTATAAATATACTACAGTGATTGTGCACACTGTATAAATATACTACAGTAATTGTGCACACTGTATAAATATACTACAGTAATTGTGCACATTGTATAAATATATTACAGTAATTGTGCACACTGTATAAATATACTACAGTAATTGTGCACACCGTATAAATATATTACAAAAACTTGTGCACACTGTATAAATATACTACAGTAATTGTGCACATTGTATAAATATACTACAGTAATTGTGCACACTGTATAAATATACTACAGTAATTGTGCACATCGTATAAAAATATTACAGTAATTGTGCACACTGTATAAATATACTACAGTACTTGTGCACACTGTATAAATATGCTACAGTAATTGTGCACATTGTATAAATATACTATACTCATTGTGCACATTGTATAAATATACTAAACTCATTGTGCACATTGTATAAATATACTACGGTCATTGTGCACATTGTATAAATATACGACAGTAATTGTACAAATTGTAAAAATATACTACAGTAATTGTGCACATTGTATAAATATACTACAGTATATGTGCACACTTTAAATATACTACAGTAATTGTGCACATTATATAAATATACTACAGTTATTGTGCACATTGTATAAATATACTACAGTTATTGTGCACATTGTATAAATATACTACAGTAATTGTGCACACTGTATAAATATACTACAGTTATTATGCACAATGTATAAATATACTACAGTAATTGTGCACATTGTATAAATGTACTACAGTAATTGTGCACAATGTATAAATATACTACAGTGATTGTGCACACTGTATAAATATACTACAGTAATTATGCACATCGTATAAATATATTACAGTAATTGTGCACATTGTATAAATATACTACAGTAATTGTGCACATTGTATAAATATACTACAGTAATTGTGCACATTGTATAAATATACTACAGTAATTGTGCACATTGTATAAATATACTACAGTAATTGTGCACACTGTATAAATATACTACAGTTATTGTGCACAATGTATAAATATACTACAGTAATTGTGCACATTGTATAAATGTACTACAGTAATTGTGCACAATGTATAAATATACTACAGTGATTGTGCACACTGTATAAATATACTACAGTAATTATGCACATCGTATAAATATATTACAGTAATTGTGCACATTGTATAAATATACTACAGTAATTGTGCACATTGTATAAATATACTACAGTAATTGTGCACATTGTATAAATATACTACAGTAATTGTGCACATTGTATAAATATACTACAGTAATTGTGCACATTGTATAAATATACTACAGTAATTGTGCACATTGTATAAATATACTACAGTAATTGTGCACACTGTATAAATATACTACAGTAATTGTGCACATTGTATAAATATACTAGACTGATTGTGCACATTGTATAAATATACTACAGTAATTGTGCACATCGTATAAATATACTACAGTAATTGTGCACATTGTATAAATATACTAGACTGATTGTGCACATTGTATAAATATACTACAGTAATTGTGCACATTGTATAAATATACTAGACTGATTGTGCACATCGTATAAATATACTACAGTAATTGTGCACACTGTATAAATATACTACAGTAATTGTGCACATTTTATAAATATGTTACAGTAATTGTGCACACTGTATAAATATACTACAGTAATTGTGCACACCGTATAAATATATTACAAAAATTGTGCACACTGTATAAATATACTTCAGTAATTGTGCACATTGTATAAATATACTACAGTAATTGTGCACACTGTATAAATATACTACAGTAATTGTGCACAATGTATAAATATACTACAGTAATTGTGCACATCGTATAAATATATTACAGTAATTGTGCACATCATATTAATATACTACAGTAATTGTGCACATTGTAAAAATCTACTACAGTAATTGTGCACATTGTATAAATATACTACAGTGATTGTGCACACTGTATAAATATACTACAGTAATTGTGCACATTGTATAAATATACTACAGTAATTGTGCACACTGTATAAATATACTACAGTAATTGTGCACATCGTATAAATATACTACTGTAATTGTGCACATTGTATAAATATACTACAGTAATTGTGCACATCATATAAATATACTACAGTAATTTTGCACACTGTATAAATATACTACAGTAATTGTGCACATCGTATAAATATATTACAGTAATTGTGCACACTGTATAAATATACTACAGTAATTGTGCACATTGTATAAATATACTACACTCATTGTGCAAATTGTATAAATATACTACACTCATTGTGCACATTGTATAAATATACAACAATAAGTGTGCACATTTTATAAATATACTACAGTAATTGTGCACATTGTAAAAATATATTACAGTAATTGTGCACATTGTATGAATATACTACAGTAATTGTGCACACTGTATAAATATACTACAGTAATTGTGTACATTGTATAAATATACAACAATAAGTGTGCACATTTTATAAATATACTACAGTAATTGTGCACATTGTAAAAATATATTACAGTAATTGTGCACATTGTATGAATATACTACAGTAATTGTGCACACTGTATAAATATACTACAGTAATTGTGCACATTGTATAAATATACTAGACTGATTGTGCACATTGTATAAATATACTACAGTAATTGTGCACATTGTATAAATATACTACAGTAATTGTGCACATTGTATAAATATACTACAGTAATTGTGCACATCGTATAAATATACTAGACTGATTGTGCACATTGTATAAATATACTACAGTAATTGTGCACATTGTAAAAATCTACTACAGTAATTGTGCACATTGTATAAATATACTACAGTGATTGTGCACACTGTATAAATATACTACAGTAATTGTGCACATCATATAAATATATTACAGTAATTGTGCACATCATATTAATATACTACAGTAATTGTGCACATTGTATAAATATACTACAGTGATTGTGCACATTGTATAAATATACTACAGTAATTGTGCACACTGTATAATTATACTACAGTAATTGTGCACATTGTATAAATATATTACAGTAATTGTGCACACTGTATAAATATACTACAGTAATTGTGCACATTGTATAAATATACTACAGTAATTGTGCACATTGTATAAATATACTAGACTGATTGTGCACATTGTATAAATATACTACAGTTATTGTGCACATTGTAAAAATCTACTACAGTAATTGTGCACATTGTATAAATATACTACAGTGATTGTGCACACTGTATAAATATACTACAGTAATTGTGCACACTGTATAAATATACTACAGTAATTGTGCACATTGTATAAATATATTACAGTAATTGTGCACACTGTATAAATATACTACAGTAATTGTGCACACCGTATAAATATATTACAAAAACTTGTGCACACTGTATAAATATACTACAGTAATTGTGCACATTGTATAAATATACTACAGTAATTGTGCACACTGTATAAATATACTACAGTAATTGTGCACATCGTATAAAAATATTACAGTAATTGTGCACACTGTATAAATATACTACAGTACTTGTGCACACTGTATAAATATGCTACAGTAATTGTGCACATTGTATAAATATACTATACTCATTGTGCACATTGTATAAATATACTAAACTCATTGTGCACATTGTATAAATATACTACGGTCATTGTGCACATTGTATAAATATACGACAGTAATTGTACAAATTGTAAAAATATACTACAGTAATTGTGCACATTGTATAAATATACTACAGTATATGTGCACACTTTAAATATACTACAGTAATTGTGCACATTATATAAATATACTACAGTTATTGTGCACATTGTATAAATATACTACAGTTATTGTGCACATTGTATAAATATACTACAGTAATTGTGCACACTGTATAAATATACTACAGTTATTGTGCACAATGTATAAATATACTACAGTAATTGTGCACATTGTATAAATGTACTACAGTAATTGTGCACAATGTATAAATATACTACAGTGATTGTGCACACTGTATAAATATACTACAGTAATTATGCACATCGTATAAATATATTACAGTAATTGTGCACATTGTATAAATATACTACAGTAATTGTGCACATTGTATAAATATACTACAGTAATTGTGCACATTGTATAAATATACTACAGTAATTGTGCACATTGTATAAATATACTACAGTAATTGTGCACACTGTATAAATATACTACAGTTATTGTGCACAATGTATAAATATACTACAGTAATTGTGCACATTGTATAAATGTACTACAGTAATTGTGCACAATGTATAAATATACTACAGTGATTGTGCACACTGTATAAATATACTACAGTAATTATGCACATCGTATAAATATATTACAGTAATTGTGCACATTGTATAAATATACTACAGTAATTGTGCACATTGTATAAATATACTACAGTAATTGTGCACATTGTATAAATATACTACAGTAATTGTGCACATTGTATAAATATACTACAGTAATTGTGCACATTGTATAAATATACTACAGTAATTGTGCACATTGTATAAATATACTACAGTAATTGTGCACACTGTATAAATATACTACAGTAATTGTGCACATTGTATAAATATACTAGACTGATTGTGCACATTGTATAAATATACTACAGTAATTGTGCACATCGTATAAATATACTACAGTAATTGTGCACATTGTATAAATATACTAGACTGATTGTGCACATTGTATAAATATACTACAGTAATTGTGCACATCGTATAAATATACTACAGTAATTGTGCACATTGTATAAATATACTACAGTGATTGTGCACATCGTATAAATATACTACAGTAATTGTGCACACTGTATAAATATACTACAGTAATTGTGCACATTTTATAAATATGTTACAGTAATTGTGCACACTGTATAAATATACTACAGTAATTGTGCACACCGTATAAATATATTACAAAAATTGTGCACACTGTATAAATATACTTCAGTAATTGTGCACATTGTATAAATATACTACAGTAATTGTGCACACTGTATAAATATACTACAGTAATTGTGCACAATGTATAAATATACTACAGTAATTGTGCACATCATATAAATATATTACAGTAATTGTGCACATCATATTAATATACTACAGTAATTGTGCACATTGTAAAAATCTACTACAGTAATTGTGCACATTGTATAAATATACTACAGTGATTGTGCACACTGTATAAATATACTACAGTAATTGTGCACATTGTATAAATATACTACAGTAATTGTGCACATTGTATAAATATACTACAATAATTGTGCACACTGTATAAATATACTACAGTAACTGTGCACATTGTATAAATATACTACAGTAATTGTGCACATTGTATAAATATACTACAATAATTGTGCACACTGTATAAATATACTACAGTAATTGTGCACATCGTATAAATATATTACAGTAATTGTGCACACTGTATAAATATGCTACAGTAATTGTGCACATTGTATAAATATACTATACTCATTGTGCACATTGTATAAATATACTACACTCTTTGTGCACATTGTATAAATATACAACAGTAAATGTACAAATTGTAAAAATATACTACAGTAATTGTGCACATTGTATAAATATACTACAGTATATGTGCACACTTTAAATATACTACAGTAATTGTGCACATTATATAAATATACTACAGTTATTGTGCACATTGTATAAATATACTACAGTAATTGTACACATCGTATAAATATATTACAGTAATTGTGCACACTGTATAAATATACTACAGTAATTGTGCACATTGTATAAATATACTACACTCATTGTGCAAATTGTATAAATATACAACAGTAAGTGTGCACATTTTATAAATATACTACAGTAATTGTGCACACCGTATAAATATATTACAGTAATTGTGCACACTGTATAAATATACTACAGTAATTGTGCACATTGTATAAATATACTACAGTAATTGTGCACACTGTATAAATATACTACAGTAATTGTGCACACTGTATAAATATACTACAGTAATTGTGCACATTGTATAAATATACTACAGTAATTGTGCACATTGTATAAATATACTACAGTAATTGTGCACACTGTATAAATATACTACAGTAATTGTGCACACTGTATAAATATACTACAGTAATTGTGCACATTGTAAAAATCTACTACAGTAATTGTGCACATTGTATAAATATACTACAGTAATTGTGCACACTGTATAAATATACTACAGTAATTGTGCACATCGTATAAATATATTACAGTAATTGTGCACCCTGTATAAATATACTACAGTACTTGTGCACAATGTATAAATCTACTACAGTAATTGTGCACATTGTATAAATATATTACAGTAATTGTGCACACTGTATAAATATACTACAGTAATTGTGCACATCGTATAAATATACTACAGTAATTGTGCACATCGTATAAATATACTACAGTAATTGTGCACATTGTATAAATATACTACAGTAATTGTGCACATCATATAAACATACTACAGTAATTGTGCACACTGTATAAATATACTACAGTAATTGTGCACATCGTATAAATATATTACAGTAATTGTGCACATTGTATAAATATACTACACTCATTGTGCAAATTGTATAAATATACATCAGTAAGTGTGCACATTTTATAAATATACTACAGTAATTGTGCACATTGTAAAAATATACTACAGTAATTGTGCACATTGTATAAATATACTACAATAATTGTGCACACTGTATAAATATACTACAGTAATTGTGCACATCGTATAAATATATTACAGTAATTGTGCACACTGTATAAATATGCTACAGTAATTGTGCACATTGTACAAATATACTATACTCATTGTGCACATTGTATAAATATACTACACTCATTGTGCACATTGTATAAATATACTACGCTCATTGTGCACATTGTATAAATATACAACAGTAATTGTACAAATTGTAAAAATATACTACCGTAATTGTGCACATTATATAAATATACTACAGTTATTGTGCACATTGTATAAATATACTACAGTTATTGTGCACATTGTATAAATATACTACAGTAATTGTGCACACTGTATAAATATACTACAGTAATTGTGCACACTGTATAAATATACAACAGTGATTGTGCACATTGTATAAATATACTACAGTAATTGTGCATATTGTATAAATAAACTACAGTAATTGTGCACATTGTATAAATATACTAGAGTGTGCACACTGTATAAATATATTACAGTAATTGTGCACACTGGATAAATATACTACAATAATTGTGCACATTGTATAAATATACTACAGTAATTGTGCACACTGTATAAATATACTACAGTAATTGTGCACATTGTATAAATGTACTACAGTAATTGTGCACATTGTATAAATGTACTACAGTAATTGTGCACATTGTATAATAATATTACAGTAATTGTGCACACTGTATAAATATACTACAGTAACTGTGCACATCGTATAAATATACTACTGTAATTGTGCACATTGTATAAATATACTACAGTAATTGTGCACATCATATAAATATACTACAGTAATTTTGCACACTGTATAAATATACTACAGTAATTGTGCACATCGTATAAATATATTACAGTAATTGTGCACACTGTATAAATATACAAAAAGTAATTGTGCACATTGTATAAATATACTACACTCATTGTGCAAATTGTATAAATATACTACACTCATTGTGCACATTGTATAAATATACAACAATAAGTGTGCACATTTTATAAATATACTACAGTAATTGTGCACATTGTAAAAATATATTACAGTAATTGTGCACATTGTATGAATATACTACAGTAATTGTGCACACTGTATAAATATACTACAGTAATTGTGTACATTGTATAAATATACAACAATAAGTGTGCACATTTTATAAATATACTACAGTAATTGTGCACATTGTAAAAATATATTACAGTAATTGTGCACATTGTATGAATATACTACAGTAATTGTGCACACTGTATAAATATACTACAGTAATTGTGCACATTGTATAAATATACTAGACTGATTGTGCACATTGTATAAATATACTACAGTAATTGTGCACATTGTATAAATATACTACAGTAATTGTGCACATTGTATAAATATACTACAGTAATTGTGCACATCGTATAAATATACTAGACTGATTGTGCACATTGTATAAATATACTACAGTAATTGTGCACATTGTAAAAATCTACTACAGTAATTGTGCACATTGTATAAATATACTACAGTGATTGTGCACACTGTATAAATATACTACAGTAATTGTGCACATCGTATAAATATATTACAGTAATTGTGCACATCATATTAATATACTACAGTAATTGTGCACATTGTATAAATATACTACAGTGATTGTGCACATTGTATAAATATACTACAGTAATTGTGCACACTGTATAATTATACTACAGTAATTGTGCACATTGTATAAATATATTACAGTAATTGTGCACACTGTATAAATATACTACAGTAATTGTGCACATTGTATAAATATACTACAGTAATTGTGCACATTGTATAAATATACTAGACTGATTGTGCACATTGTATAAATATACTACAGTTATTGTGCACATTGTAAAAATCTACTACAGTAATTGTGCACATTGTATAAATATACTACAGTGATTGTGCACACTGTATAAATATACTACAGTAATTGTGCACACTGTATAAATATACTACAGTAATTGTGCACATTGTATAAATATATTACAGTAATTGTGCACACTGTATAAATATACTACAGTAATTGTGCACACCGTATAAATATATTACAAAAACTTGTGCACACTGTATAAATATACTACAGTAATTGTGCACATTGTATAAATATACTACAGTAATTGTGCACACTGTATAAATATACTACAGTAATTGTGCACATCGTATAAAAATATTACAGTAATTGTGCACACTGTATAAATATACTACAGTAATTGTGCACATTGTATAAATATACTACAATAATTGTGCACACTGTATAAATATAGTACTGTAATTGTGCACATCGTATAAATATATTACAGTACTTGTGCACACTGTATAAATATGCTACAGTAATTGTGCACATTGTATAAATATACTATACTCATTGTGCACATTGTATAAATATACTAAACTCATTGTGCACATTGTATAAATATACTACGGTCATTGTGCACATTGTATAAATATACGACAGTAATTGTACAAATTGTAAAAATATACTACAGTAATTGTGCACAT
The DNA here is from genome assembly GCF_029499605.1 of Hyla sarda. Classification (NCBI taxonomy): domain Eukaryota; kingdom Metazoa; phylum Chordata; class Amphibia; order Anura; family Hylidae; genus Hyla; species Hyla sarda. Next base: position 9,960 of record NW_026610453.1, on the reverse strand, counting down.
TGTATAAATATACGACAGTAATTGTGCACATTGTATAAATATACTACAGTAATTGTGCACACTGTATAAATATACTACAGTAATTGTGCACACTGTATAAATATACTACAGTATATGTGCACACTTTAAATATACTACAGTAATTGTGCACATTATATAAATATACTACAGTTATTGTGCACATTGTATAAATATACTACAGTTATTGTGCACATTGTATAAATATACTACAGTAATTGTGCACACTGTATAAATATACTACAGTAATTGTGCACACTGTATAAATATACAACAGTGATTGTGCACATTGTATAAATATACTACAGTAATTGTGCACATTGTATAAATAAACTACAGTAATTGTGCACATCGTATAAATATATTACAGTAATTGTGCACATCGTATAAATATACTACAGTAATTGTGCACATTGTATAAATATACTACACTCATTGTGCAAATTGTATAAATATACTACACTCATTGTGCACATTGTATAAATATACTACAGTAATTGTGCACATTGTATAAATATACTAGAGTGTGCACACTGTATAAATATACTACAGTAATTGTGCACATTGTATAAATATACTACAGTAATTGTGCACACTGTATAAATATACTACAGTAATTGTGCACATTGTATAAATGTACTACAGTAATTGTGCACATTGTATAAATATATTACAGTAATTGTGCACACTGTATAAATATACTACAGTAATTGTGCACATTGTATAAATATACTACAGTAATTGTGCACACTGTATAAATATACTACAGTAATTGTGCACATTGTAAAAATCTACTACAGTAATTGTGCACATTGTATAAATATACTACAGTAATTGTGCACATCATATAAACATACTACAGTAATTGTGCACACTGTATAAATATACTACAGTAATTGTGCACATCGTATAAATATACTACAGTAATTGTGCACATCGTATAAATATACTACAGTAATTGTGCACATTGTATAAATATACTACAGTAATTGTGCACATCATATAAACATACTACAGTAATTGTGCACACTGTATAAATATACTACAGTAATTGTGCACATCGTATAAATATATTACAGTAATTGTGCACATTGTATAAATATACTACACTCATTGTGCAAATTGTATAAATATACAACAGTAAGTGTGCACATTTTATAAATATACTACAGTAATTGTGCACATTGTAAAAATATACTACAGTAATTGTGCACATTGTAAAAATATACTACAGTAATTGTGCACATTGTATGAATATACTACAGTAATTGTGCACACTGTATAAATATACTACAGTAATTGTGTACATTGTATAAATATACTACAGTAATTGTGCACACTGTATAAATATACTACAGTAATTGTTCACATCGTATAAATATATTACAGTAATTGTGCACATTGTATAAATATACTACAGTAATTGTGCACCCTGTATAAATATACTACAGTAATTGTGCACCCTGTATAAATATACTACAGTAATTGTGCACATTGTATAAATATATTACAGTAATTGTGCACATTATATAAATATACTACAGTTATTGTGCACATTGTATAAATATACTACAGTTATTGTGCACATTGTATAAATATACTACAGTAATTGTGCACACTGTATAAATATACTACAGTAATTGTGCACACTGTATAAATATACAACAGTGATTGTGCACATTGTATAAATATACTACAGTAATTGTGCACATTGTATAAATAAACTACAGTAATTGTGCACATTGTATAAATATACTAGAGTGTGCACACTGTATAAATATATTACAGTAATTGTGCACACTGGATAAATATACTACAATAATTGTGCACATTGTATAAATATACTACAGTAATTGTGCACACTGTATAAATATACTACAGTAATTGTGCACATTGTATAAATGTACTACAGTAATTGTGCACATTGTATAAATGTACTACAGTAATTGTGCACATTGTATAATAATATTACAGTAATTGTGCACACTGTATAAATATACTACAGTAATTGTGCACATCGTATAAATATACTACAGTAATTGTGCACATCATAAAAATATACTAAAGTAATTGTGCACATTGTAAAAATATACTACAGTAAATGTGCACATTGTATGAATATACTACAGTAATTGTGCACACTGTATAAATAAACTACAGTAATTGTGTACATTGTATAAATATACTACAGTTATTGTGCACATCATAAAAATATACTAAAGTAATTGTGCACATTGTAAAAATATACTACAGTAAATGTGCACATTGTATGAATATACTACAGTAATTGTGCACACTGTATAAATAAACTACAGTAATTGTGTACATTGTATAAATATACTACAGTTATTGTGCACAATGTATAAATATACTACAATAATTGTGCACACTGTATAAATATAGTACTGTAATTGTGCACATCGTATAAATATATTACAGTACTTGTGCACACTGTATAAATATGCTACAGTAATTGTGCACATTGTATAAATATACTATACTCATTGTGCACATTGTATAAATATACTATACTCATTGTGCACATTGTATAAATATACTACGCTCATTGTGCACATTGTATAAATATACTACGCTCATTGTGCACATTGTATAAATATACTACACTCATTGTGCACATTGTATAAATATACTACGCTCATTGTGCACATTGTATAAATATACGACAGTAATTGTACAAATTGTAAAAATATACTACAGTAATTGTGCACATTGTATAAATATACGACAGTAATTGTGCATACTGTATAAATATACTACAGTATATGTGCACACTTTAAATATACTACAGTAATTGTGCACATTATATAAATATACTACAGTTATTGTGCACATTGTATAAATATACTACAGTTATTGTGCACATTGTATAAATATACTACAGTAATTGTGCACACTGTATAAATATACAACAGTGATTGTGCACATTGTATAAATATACTAGAGTGTGCACACTGTATAAATATACTACAGTAATTGTGCATACTATAAATATATTACAGTAGTTGTGCACACTGGATAAATATTCTACAATAATTGTGCACATTGTATAAATATACTACAGTAATTGTGCACACTGTTTAAATATACTACAGTAATTGTGCACATTGTATAAATGTACTACAGTAATTGTGCACATTATATAAATATACTACAGTAATTGTGAACATTGTATAAATATATTACAGTAATTGTGCACACTGTATAAATATACTACAGTAATTGTGCACATCGTATATATATACTACAGTAATTGTGCACATTGCATTGTATAAATATACTACAGTAATTGTGCACATCATATAAATATACTACAGTAATTGTGCACACTGTATAAAAATACTACAGTTATTGTGCACATCGTATAAATATATTACAGTAATTGTGCACACTGTATAAATATACTACAGTAATTGTGCACATTGTATAAATATACTACACTCATTGTGCAAATTGTATAAATATACTACAGTAATTGTGCACACTGTATACATATACTACAGTAATTGTGCACATTGTAAAAATATACTACAGTAATTGTGCACATTGTAAAAATATACTACAGTAATTGTGTACATTGTATGAATATACTACAGTAATTGTGCACACTGTATACATATACTACAGTAATTGTGCACATTGTATAAATATACAACAGTAAGTGTGCACATTTTATAAATATACTACAGTAATTGTGCACATTGTAAAAATATACTACAGTAATTGTGCACATTGTAAAAATATACTACAGTAATTGTGCACATTGTATGAATATACTACAGTAATTGTGCACACTGTATAAATATACTACAGTAATTGTGTACATTGTATAAATATACTAAAGTAATTGTGCACACTGTATACATATACTACAGTAATTGTGCACATTGTATAAATAGACTACAGTAATTGTGCAAATTGTATAAATAAACTAGACTGATTGTGCACATTGTATAAATATACTACACTCAATGTGCACACTGTATAAATATACTACAGTAATTGTGCACATTGTATAAATATACTACAGTAATTGTGCACATTGTAAAAATCTACTACAGTAATTGTGCACATTGTATAAATATACTACAGTAATTGTGCACACTGTATAAATATACTACAGTAATTGTGCACATCGTATAAATATATTACAGTAATTGTGCACACTGTATAAATATACTACAGTAATTGTGCACATTGTATAAATATACTACAGTAATTGTGCACATTGTATAAAAATACTACAGTAATTGTGCACATCGTATAAATATACTACAGTAAGTGTGCACCCTGTATAAATATACTACAGTAATTGTGCACATTGTAAAGATATACTACAGTAATTGTGCACATTGTATGAATATACTACAGTAATTGTGCACACTGTATAAATATACTACAGTAATTGTGTACATTGTATAAATATACTACAGTAATTGTGCACACTGTATAAATATACTACAGTAATTGTGCACATCGTATAAAAATATTACAGTAATTGTGCACACTGTATAAATATACTACAGTAATTGTGCACATTGTATAAATATACTACAGTAATTGTGCACATCGTATATATATACTACAGTAATTGTGCACATTGCATTGTATAAATATACTACAGTAATTGTGCACATCATATAAATATACTACAGTAATTGTGCACACTGTATAAAAATACTACAGTTATTGTGCACATCGTATAAATATATTACAGTAATTGTGCACACTGTATAAATATACTACAGTAATTGTGCACATTGTATAAATATACTACACTCATTGTGCAAATTGTATAAATATACTACAGTAATTGTGCACACTGTATACATATACTACAGTAATTGTGCACATTGTAAAAATATACTACAGTAATTGTGCACATTGTAAAAATATACTACAGTAATTGTGTACATTGTATGAATATACTACAGTAATTGTGCACACTGTATACATATACTACAGTAATTGTGCACATTGTATAAATATACAACAGTAAGTGTGCACATTTTATAAATATACTACAGTAATTGTGCACATTGTAAAAATATACTACAGTAATTGTGCACATTGTAAAAATATACTACAGTAATTGTGCACATTGTATGAATATACTACAGTAATTGTGCACACTGTATAAATATACTACAGTAATTGTGTACATTGTATAAATATACTAAAGTAATTGTGCACACTGTATACATATACTACAGTAATTGTGCACATTGTATAAATAGACTACAGTAATTGTGCAAATTGTATAAATAAACTAGACTGATTGTGCACATTGTATAAATATACTACACTCAATGTGCACACTGTATAAATATACTACAGTAATTGTGCACATTGTATAAATATACTACAGTAATTGTGCACATTGTAAAAATCTACTACAGTAATTGTGCACATTGTATAAATATACTACAGTAATTGTGCACACTGTATAAATATACTACAGTAATTGTGCACATCGTATAAATATATTACAGTAATTGTGCACACTGTATAAATATACTACAGTAATTGTGCACATTGTATAAATATACTACAGTAATTGTGCACATTGTATAAAAATACTACAGTAATTGTGCACATCGTATAAATATACTACAGTAAGTGTGCACCCTGTATAAATATACTACAGTAATTGTGCACATTGTAAAGATATACTACAGTAATTGTGCACATTGTATGAATATACTACAGTAATTGTGCACACTGTATAAATATACTACAGTAATTGTGTACATTGTATAAATATACTACAGTAATTGTGCACACTGTATAAATATACTACAGTAATTGTGCACATCGTATAAAAATATTACAGTAATTGTGCACACTGTATAAATATACTACAGTAATTGTGCACATTGTATAAATATACTACAGTAATTGTGCACATTGTATAAATATACTACAGTAATTGTGCACATCGTATAAATATACTACAGTAAGTGTGCACCCTGTATAAATATACTACAGTAATTGTGCACATTGTAAAGATATACTACAGTAATTGTGCACATTGTATGAATATACTACAGTAATTGTGCACACTGTATAAATATACTACAGTAATTGTGTACATTGTATAAATATACTACAGTAATTGTGCACACTGTATAAATATACTACAGTAATTGTGCACATCGTATAAAAATATTACAGTAATTGTGCACACTGTATAAATATACTACAGTAATTGTGCACATTGTATAAATATACTACAGTAATTGTGCACACTGTATAAATATACTACAGTAATTGTGCACATTGTATAAATATACTATACTCATTGTGCACATTGTATAAATATACTAAACTCATTGTGCACATTGTATAAATATACTACGGTCATTGTGCACATTGTATAAATATACGACAGTAATTGTACAAATTGTAAAAATATACTACAGTAATTGTGCACATTGTATAAATATACGACAGTAATTGTGCACACTGTATACATATACTACAGTATATGTGCACACTTTAAATATACTACAGTAATTGTGCACATTATATAAATATACTACAGTTATTGTGCACATTGTATAAATATACTACAGTAATTGTGCACATTGTATAAATATACTACAGTAATTGTGCACATTGTATAAATATACTACAGTAATTGTGCACACTGTATAAATATACTACAGTAATTGTGCACACTGTATAAATATACAACAGTGATTGTGCACATTGTATAAATATACTAGAATGTGCACACTGTATAAATATACTACAGTAATTGTGCATACTATAAATATATTACAGTAATTGTGCACACTGGATAAATATTCTACAATAATTGTGCACATTGTATAAATATACTACAGTAATTGTGCACACTGTATAAATATATTACAGTAATTGTGCACACTGTATAAATATACTACAGTAATTGTGCACATTGTATAAATATACTACACTCATTGTGCAAATTGTATAAATATACTACACTCATTTTGCACATTGTATAAATATACAGCAGTAAGTGTGCACATTGTATAAATATACTACAATAATTGTGCACACTGTATAAATATACTACACTCATTGTGCACATTGTATAAATATACTACGCTCATTGTGCACATTGTATAAATATACGACAGTAATTGTACAAATTGTAAAAATATACTACAGTAATTGTGCACATTGTATAAATATATGAGAGTAATTGTGCACACTGTATAAATATACTACAGCATATGTGCACACTTTAAATATACTACAGTAATTGTGCACATTATATAAATATACTACAGTAATTGTGCACACTGTATAAATATACAACAGTAATTGTGCACATCGTATAAATATACTACAGTAATTGTGCACATTGTATAAATATACTACAGTAATTGTGCACACTGTATAAATAAACTACAGTAATTGTGTACATTGTATAAATATACTACAGTTATTGTGCACATCATAAAAATATACTAAAGTAATTGTGCACATTGTAAAAATATACTACAGTAAATGTGCACATTGTATGAATATACTACAGTAATTGTGCACACTGTATAAATAAACTACAGTAATTGTGTACATTGTATAAATATACTACAGTTATTGTGCACATCATAAAAATATACTAAAGTAATTGTGCACATTGTAAAAATATACTACAGTAAATGTGCACATTGTATGAATATACTACAGTAATTGTGCACACTGTATAAATAAACTACAGTAATTGTGTACATTGTATAAATATACTACAGTTATTGTGCACAATGTATAAATATACTACAATAATTGTGCACACTGTATAAATATAGTACTGTAATTGTGCACATCGTATAAATATATTACAGTACTTGTGCACACTGTATAAATATGCTACAGTAATTGTGCACATTGTATAAATATACTATACTCATTGTGCACATTGTATAAATATACTATACTCATTGTGCACATTGTATAAATATACTACGCTCATTGTGCACATTGTATAAATATACTACGCTCATTGTGCACATTGTATAAATATACTACACTCATTGTGCACATTGTATAAATATACTACGCTCATTGTGCACATTGTATAAATATACGACAGTAATTGTACAAATTGTAAAAATATACTACAGTAATTGTGCACATTGTATAAATATACGACAGTAATTGTGCATACTGTATAAATATACTACAGTATATGTGCACACTTTAAATATACTACAGTAATTGTGCACATTATATAAATATACTACAGTTATTGTGCACATTGTATAAATATACTACAGTTATTGTGCACATTGTATAAATATACTACAGTAATTGTGCACACTGTATAAATATACAACAGTGATTGTGCACATTGTATAAATATACTAGAGTGTGCACACTGTATAAATATACTACAGTAATTGTGCATACTATAAATATATTACAGTAGTTGTGCACACTGGATAAATATTCTACAATAATTGTGCACATTGTATAAATATACTACAGTAATTGTGCACACTGTTTAAATATACTACAGTAATTGTGCACATTGTATAAATGTACTACAGTAATTGTGCACATTATATAAATATACTACAGTAATTGTGAACATTGTATAAATATATTACAGTAATTGTGCACACTGTATAAATATACTACAGTAATTGTGCACATCGTATATATATACTACAGTAATTGTGCACATTGCATTGTATAAATATACTACAGTAATTGTGCACATCATATAAATATACTACAGTAATTGTGCACACTGTATAAAAATACTACAGTTATTGTGCACATCGTATAAATATATTACAGTAATTGTGCACACTGTATAAATATACTACAGTAATTGTGCACATTGTATAAATATACTACACTCATTGTGCAAATTGTATAAATATACTACAGTAATTGTGCACACTGTATACATATACTACAGTAATTGTGCACATTGTAAAAATATACTACAGTAATTGTGCACATTGTAAAAATATACTACAGTAATTGTGTACATTGTATGAATATACTACAGTAATTGTGCACACTGTATACATATACTACAGTAATTGTGCACATTGTATAAATATACAACAGTAAGTGTGCACATTTTATAAATATACTACAGTAATTGTGCACATTGTAAAAATATACTACAGTAATTGTGCACATTGTAAAAATATACTACAGTAATTGTGCACATTGTATGAATATACTACAGTAATTGTGCACACTGTATAAATATACTACAGTAATTGTGTACATTGTATAAATATACTAAAGTAATTGTGCACACTGTATACATATACTACAGTAATTGTGCACATTGTATAAATAGACTACAGTAATTGTGCAAATTGTATAAATAAACTAGACTGATTGTGCACATTGTATAAATATACTACACTCAATGTGCACACTGTATAAATATACTACAGTAATTGTGCACATTGTATAAATATACTACAGTAATTGTGCACATTGTAAAAATCTACTACAGTAATTGTGCACATTGTATAAATATACTACAGTAATTGTGCACACTGTATAAATATACTACAGTAATTGTGCACATCGTATAAATATATTACAGTAATTGTGCACACTGTATAAATATACTACAGTAATTGTGCACATTGTATAAATATACTACAGTAATTGTGCACATTGTATAAAAATACTACAGTAATTGTGCACATCGTATAAATATACTACAGTAAGTGTGCACCCTGTATAAATATACTACAGTAATTGTGCACATTGTAAAGATATACTACAGTAATTGTGCACATTGTATGAATATACTACAGTAATTGTGCACACTGTATAAATATACTACAGTAATTGTGTACATTGTATAAATATACTACAGTAATTGTGCACACTGTATAAATATACTACAGTAATTGTGCACATCGTATAAAAATATTACAGTAATTGTGCACA